>NW_006239450.1:108093-134243 GCF_000226075.1 Solanum tuberosum
TGTCAGGGTGTTCAATTATACCGTATATATAAGTAAAATGATAAAGAAAGTGGTTAAGTAACATATTCTGGACACCCTTGACTAGCCCAGTAATTTTAGGTGCCTTAAAAGAGCAAAGACACACAAACATAAAATATTTGTGTGTTTGAATCTCACTAGTAATAGCTTGAAATCAAAGAGCTACTTGGAGTATCGCAGACCTTCGCCTATCGCCATCGATGAGTAATGAAAGTGAGAAACTAATTCTCGAACAGAGATCTACATTCAATAATGATCGTGAAACCTAACTACTTTTAGGACAATGTAACTAATCTGTAACTTACTCTTAGCTCCACTGTTCATAACATCCTTCTATTTAGATTATTATTATTGTTATCTAATGATAGGAATATAAACATTGTTTTAATTATTTTTGAGTTCCACTAATGAAGATCTTGAATAGTAATTAGTAGGAGGGTGGCACTTATTCAGAGTAGGAAAATTTGAATTTTTTTTTCAAATAAATCATCTTTTTCTATTTAATTTGTAAGTGATCATAAAAATCATTTCCTTTGAGAATTTGTGGTATTTTAGTTGGCGTTTTGTTTTCTTTCTCCTTTGATAGCACATGGGATGAATTAGGTTAATCTATTACTATAAATCATTTGGTGTGAGATTTAAAATATATTAATTTCAGAAATAGAATAAAAGATTATTTTATTCTGCCTTTGATTGAAGGTATTAAGCAGTCTTATTCCATCATTTCTTTGCTGATGCGCTGCTCCAAAGCTCCAAAGCGTTAAAAGCTCCAACGCTACCCTATTCAATTTTTGTCACGACCCAATACGAGTCATGAGTGGCACTCATACTTAACCTCTTAGGTGAGCGAACCAACGAATTCAACCCCAACTTATATCAATAGTTCAACTTACGAAAATCAACCATAATGCGGAAGCTCAAAACTTATTTAAAGTAATCAATAAAATAAACCTCTAGAGTCTAATACATAAAAAACCCCATAACCCAATCCAAAATTTAACATCTAGATATTAAAGTTTATTAACCTATTATTACTCTCTTACTGGTCAGCAATGTTTGACCTAAATTTTCTATCAACATTCACCTAGCAGCACTTACTGTACCGGATTATTGACATTGAAATGAAATAAGCTATTCTTCATTCTCTTTAGTTTTTGTACTTTCTTTTGGATTATGTATTTTTTTATTTTTTTTATTTTCTTTTACTGTTGCATCTAGTAATTTATAAGTTGTCAACAACCACCAAACACCCCCAAAAAGATACTGCCTAATTGGTTGCAACCTTTGGATTTGTTTAGTTTAAGTTTCTTTGATAGCAACGGTATCAGTTCAACAACTAGATGCAGAAAAATAATGAACAGTTTTTAGTTTCTTCTTTGTTCTCTCTCGATTTTGCATTTTCTTTTCGGATTACATATTTTTTTATTTTTTGTGTTTTATTTTGCTGTTGCAGTGCTGTTTTCTATATTTTTTTGGGTTATATATCAAATAGTCTCTCTTTTTTTAGTTATTTGTAGTATATAATTTGATTGTGTGTGGTATATATTTGTCATCTATTATTATAAGATTATAGAAGTAGTTATTCTCAATTTTCTTACCAATTTTTTTTTATCTTCAGGTTAGTTTCACCTTGTCAGAAACTAATTTGGGACAAACTAATGCTAAGTGGGATGATGATGCTCATCTCAAATGTATAGAGTTATATGAATTAGAGATTAGGAAAGGAAATAGAACAAACACTCATTTATCCAAAGATGAAGGAAAAATATGACCGAAGAGTTCAATAAAAAAATGGAAGACACTGTAAAAAAAACAAATGAAAAATCATTGAAATAGCTTGAAAGCCGAGTGGGCTCTTTTCAAGCAATTGATGAGAGGGGATACATGTATAGGATGAGATGCCACAAAAATAATACAATTATGACAGACGATGATTGATGGAAGCGAAAAATTAAGGTACCTTTCTCACATTGTTCTATATGTCTTTCTTATTTCTTTCATTGTTGAATTTTAATTTACTTCAATTTGTTTCTTATCTTTTGTTACAGAAAGATGTCCGATATAAAAAAATTTAGAAATAAAGATCTTGTGCTCATATGATTTTGCTATGATGCATTATTTTATGATATTGTTGCTACAAGAGAAAGAGCACATGCCGCAAATCAAGAATAATTTTTTTGAAACTGGGTAAATTTTAACGAAGAAAGAATAAATGATGTTGATGATGATGGTAGAAAACACTTTATTAATCCTAATAATGAAGGGGGTGATGAAAGTGATGATCCACAAGATATGATTTCTATTATGTTTCCTAAGTCATCAGTCTCTAAAAAGACAAATTTCAACTGATGGTATTGAAACTAGTAATCACGTGAAAAAAAGTAAGACAAAATTTATTGTTATATCAACGAAAGAGAATAGGTGTACATATAAAATAAGTTGTGCATATAAAATTAACTTAAATAATAAATTTATATTCCTGTTATAAATAATTTGTGATGATAAAAAAATATATGAATGATAGGCAAACATTATTACTTATGAATGTAATTAAAAATGAATCTTACATCTTTCATGTGATCTATTCAAATTATATATTTTAAATTTTTTAAATATAAGTTGTGCATATAAAATTAACTTAAATAATAAATTTATATTCCTGTTATAAATAATTTGTGATGATAAAAAAATATATGAATGATAGGCAAACATTATTACTTATGAATGTAATTAAAAATGAATCTTACATCTTTCATGTGATCTATTCAAATTATATATTTTAAATTTTTTAAATATAAGTTGTGCATATAAAATTAACTTAAATAATAAGTTCTTGAAATTGAATTAAAATATAAATTAATTTTTTTAGAAATTAAAAATCTTAAATTAATCAACTTTTTATAATGTTAACTTTGAGAGTATTTCAGACATTTTGATAAAAAAGGTATTTAACACTTATTTGCCAAACACATCAACAACTTTCTTTCAACCGCAGTACTTCTATTCAAACATATCATTATTTATTTTAAAAATAACTTTCAATATTTTTAAACAATTACTTTTTTTAAGTCAATTCAAACGGACTCAAATAACTATAAAAATCACTGAGAATTTGTGGTATTGCTGATCATAAGAGCTAGTATGATTTTCTAATGCTGTTGAGTAACTGATAATATATCTAGTTGGTGTTTTGTTTTCTTTCTCCTTGATAGCACATGGGATGAGTCAGGTTAGTTCCTCTGTCTTGTCTAATTTTTATTCAGTGAAAGACAAATAGTAAGTACAATATTCTCTTAACATTATTTTTTAATCTCACAATCAACAACTGTGGATCGTTTTGTGTGAAATATAAGATATACTAATTTTATTCCACCATTTATACTTTCGTGATGAAGTAACTTATCTTAAAATAACTTATCAGCATACTTTTTTTAAGTCCATCTACAAATAACTTAACTTAAAAATTTCTCTTTTATTGAATGAAGTAGATTTGTTTGTAAGCACACATATTCCAAAATTGTTTTGGATCATAATTTCAAATTATTATTTTTTAAAATTTTTTGTGTCAAATCAAAGGATACCACCAAAAAAGATGGGGCAAAGTAGGAAGTAGTCTCATTGATAACAATATTTGAATAAAAAATTACAGCCTCTTTTCTCTACTCTCTAGATATACAAATGGGAAAAATCTAAAAAGATAGAGATTAGGCCCCCCCTTCTACACCACTAATTAATAAACTGTTTCCACCTCCTCTTAAAGGGGAACTTTTTTCATGACAAAATAAAAAGTAGATGTTAAAAACAAGAAACCCAAAAACCAAAAAAAAGAAAGTGGAAGTTGTGTCCACCTTACCAACCCAAAATTCTATTCAATTAGGCAAATGGGCTCAATTGTCCCTTATACACCCCCACCCTTCTTTCATTCTTGTTTCTTTTAGGCCCTTAGGCATACCAACAAGGTTGTAAACAAAAGGGTCATGGTGAAAAACACACTGTTTTGATGAATAATAATACCACCATTTATGTCTGTGTTGGTCATGCCACTTGGTCCAAGTCCAAAAACTGGATTAGTCCCTGGTAATGTTGTGCCACTTCCAGTGCCAGTGCTAGTGCCTCCTGTTGATGGACTTGTTGTTCCTGGTACAGTTGTTGGACTTGTGTTTCCACCTGTGTTACTGGTAAACAAAAGAATAAAGGACATCAAGAACCATGTCAAACCGATTAACCGATATACAAGTTGAACAAGTATTATCTGTCTTTTAAGATTTTTGAACGCACACCCTTTAGGGAGACATTCAAGAACTATCTTCTTTATCTCATTAAATACGTCACGAAATTAACCGTTAACCAATTGAAATGGAAGGAAAGATTCAAGAAACAAAGTAAGGTACAATACATACGCGATTCATTTAAAATGACCTTAGTTGACATTTATGTCTTCCAACTATAAGTATCCACTTAAACATGTATAAAGTTGAAGAAGTAGATGCCGCGTAGGATACATGTGTCTACTTGTTCAACTTTAAACAAGTTTTAAGTGTCTACTTGTGGACGCCCAAAGTTGAAAGACATAAATGTCAGCTGAGACCAAGTTAAAGCGCATGTTTATGATTGTATTATGTCAAAAAGTAATAAATGTCTCCGCAAGCTTGCCAAAAATATTTGGAACAAGAGGGAGTATTATTAGTACACGAAAACGTCATGAGGGAAACAAGTAGCATGGCAAATAAATGAATGAACTAATAGGATTAAAACAATGTTGGTACATGAGGAATCAAGTAAGCATGACACAAACAAATGAACTAACATGATTAAAAAATGTTACATGATGGTAGATACACCTGAATTTTTCGTCATAGCAAAGAAAAAAAGGTACACATTGAGCATTAACAGACATAAGATATCAAGACAGCTCACAAAAGCACATGATGAAGAAACAAACTCACCAAATTTGGTAGTGAGTAGTGACAATAGCTATTGGAAGTTTATGGTAAAATAAAGTATTGTACTAGAAAAAGCACCAACAATCATACAACAACCGACCATTAAGTCATAATCAAGCAACTTTATTCTTTTAGGGATTGTTTAGTAATTGGTTAGAATTATGCGGGTATTAGTTATGCAGGTATTAGTAATTCAATCTACTGTTCCGTATAAAATCAGAGGTGGAGCCACAATTTAAAATTTGTGGGGTATGAGGTTCTTTAGACAAATATAGAACTTAGATCAAAGATACTATACTTATTTGTACATTGGCTTTGCCCCTGCATAAAATAGTACACAAATTCACTCACAACTTATACATCTACTTATTAGTTATGTGGGTTTCTAAAGTGCAAATTAAACGTCATACTCCATCTTTTTCAAAAAGAATGAACTAGTTTGACTTGATATCGAGTTTAGGAAAATAAATAAAAAAATTTAATGTTGTGGTCTTAAATTAAAGTTATGTCAAATGTATCAAAAATGTCATTTAATTTTGTGGTCTTTTAAACATGTCACGTGAAAAATTAAAATTAAAGTATTACCAAAAAAGGAAATGAGTCATTCTTTATTAAAGATACTTATAAAAGAAAAGTAGGTTATTCTTTTTTAAACATAGGGAGTATTAATATTATACACGAATAACTTCCTTCCTAATTTAGCTACCCAACGTTGAAGAACTTATACATAAATTAAACACATGAATAAGTTGTCTCTTTCCTAGCTACGACCCCTAAGTATTTGTCGGTGAGGAGTCTGAATAAAGTCTTGCGTGGAAAGTAAGTGTTGAACACTCTAAATGGTACAAGGCATTTGAGGAAAATAGTGTGGGTTTTAACACCATATTAACTAACACTCTCTTGATCTATATGTTGTTTTAAGCCCAACAACATTTCCATACCCAAAGACACACTTTTATAGCTTCCTTCACCAACCCTTTACCTTCAAAAACACACAACTTGTAATTGACACACAAAAAAGAAAAGAGTATAACCTTTTTTCTAAGATCAAAAGGTAGAGAATGAGCTTTAAATTGAAGCTACCATCATCACACTACAAGAAGTAACAATTAGAATCTTTCCTTTACTTTTAAGGTAAAACTTTAAGTAGAATCTAATACAATCAAAAAACACACTAATTGAGAAAAAGGTGAGATGCTTATTGCTTATACAATGCTAGATCTAACATAACATATTACTCCTATAACACAAGCTTAGAAAACATACCCTGCAGTGGACTGATATACACATCCAGAACCAGTAGCTGATGATCAAAAACAAAAACAAAAAGAGTTAACAATAAATCTTTGAAAGTGACAAAATGAATAAAAAGATTAGTGTATAAATGAGGAAACTTTACAAGCTGGTGCAGTTGATGTCAAAGTTGCAGTTCCTTTAAAGTCACAGCTAGCACCAGATGCACCTTTTCTTTGATAATAGCTATTTACAGCATAGCTGCAATGATCTTTGACACTGTCAGGGTTGAAACAAGCACCATTAGTATGGATAGCTGTGCAATCAGCTCCAGATCCACAGGCATAATCTATGTTCTCCTGAAGAATTTTTACATCTACACCATCTTTGCAAATACAGTAACTAGCACCTGCAGAAACAAAATCCACAAGAAAATCAGCTCAAACAAGTAAATCTCATTGTGTTTTTCCTATAAAAGGGAAAAAGACTGAATCTTTGAACTTAGTAGAATCAAGAACATCTTTGAGAGCAAAATAAAGTGAAACCCCATATCAAGAAAAATATGAAAAATGCAGAAAACAGAGAAAATATGAAGACAAAAGGGAAAAAGATTGAATCTTTGAACTCAAAAGAATCAAGAGCAGCATAATATAGTGAAACCCCATCTCAAGAAAAATATGAAAAATGCAGAAAACAAAAAAATATGAGGGAAAAAGATTGAATCTTTGAATTTGATATTATCAAGAACATCCTTAAAAGCAAACTATGGTGAAACCCCATTTGAAGATAATAATGAAAATGCAGAAATCTTGAAGGCAAAGGGAAAAGGCTGAATCTTTGAACTTGGTTGAATCAAGAACATCCTCAAGGGCAAACATTTGGTGAAGCCCCATCTCAAGAAATATATGAAAACTTGAAGACCAAGGGGAAAAGACTGAATCTTTGAACTTAATAGAATCAAGAACATACTTAAGAGCAAAATAGTGGAACCCCGTCTCAATAAAAATATGAAAACTGCAGAATACTTGAAGGCAAAGAGAAAAAGACTGAATCTTTGAACTTAGTAGTATCAAGAACATCCTTAAGAACAATATATGAAGAAATTGAAAAGTGGCAGCTTACTTGAGTGACCAATGATAGCCAATAAAAACACCAAAGATAACATAAAAGCAGCCATGATTGAGAAAGCAATAATGAAGAAATTGCACTTTACTTTTCAAGAGAAAAAGTTCGTTGGTTAGAGAGGAAGAAGAAGAGTGCTATGGGAAACAGTTTTCTAGACAACAAAAATGAGAGTGGCTACTGAAGTACAGGAGCTATATGCCTGTTATAGTGGTACTTTATATGTATGATAAGTGTAAATTTACAGTATATTTTTCATATATATGTATGTATGTTTTTGTTGAGTATGGGAGACAGTGTTTTTGGAAATTGAGCAGTAAAGCTAAAGGCTTTGTCATATATAATTGACTGTACATGTATTTGTGTACATGTGTGTGCCTATTGCCTTTCAAACGGTCATAAACTCATTCATATGGTCACTACCTAACTCAACTCTGGTTAAACAAAAAAAAAAATGGTACTTTCGACAAGGTACAATAGATTAATCTGTCATTTTAACTTGACTTCAACTGATAATTATGTTCTTCAACTTTATGTATACATAAATATATACTTAAACTTGTAAAAAGTTGAATAAATAGATACATGTATCCTACGTGGCGTCATATGTGTGTTGTGTCACGTAGGACACGTGTATCTACTTGTTTAACTTTATACAAGTCCAAGTGTCTATTTGTACACATCCAAAGTTAGAGGATATAGATGTCAACTGAAGCCAAATTAAATGGTGCATTTATGTATTCTGCCTTTCCGAAAAAGAGTCGAGATTTCTTTTTTAACTTCTTACCGTTTTTCATACCTTTTGCTCTTGTAGTGCGTGGATGAGACTGCTTCTTCCTTAATTAGAGATCTCGAGTTCAAGCTTTGATTATGAAAAAATTCTTGATAGGGAACGCTTCCTCGAATAGAGCCTTACATAGTACGAATTCAAAATAATTGGACTCCAATAGAAATGCTAGACACCAAGTCGAAAACCAATGGAAAAAAAAAAAGATAACTCAAATTTCATAATTTTAAAATTGAAAATGAGGAGAATTTATTATCCGAGCAATTGTCTCTTGTTAAAAGTTGTATTTAAAGTTTATGAAACTCATAATCTGTTTGATTTGTTAAATTTACAATTAAATATTTTATTTATACTAATAATTTTTAATATAAAATAAAATTACAAATAAAATTTTTACATTCATGTGAATCTAATACAGTATTTCACAAACTCATGGAATATTCATAAAGAGATCAAATTCAAATCATCTTAATTCAAGAAATACGCCACTAACGGTCCTTAAATTATGAATATCAAGTTCAAATCATCCTAGTTTGAAAATAAGCCACTAACGACCCTCAAATTATGTAGATCAAGTCCAAATCATCCTAGGTCGAGAAAAAGAAATACGCCACTAACAGCTCTCGAATTGTGAATATCAAGTCCAAATCATCTTAATTCGAGAAATACGTCACTAATGGCCCTCGAGTTGTAATATCAAGTCCAAATCATTTTAATTTGAGAAATACGCCACTAACGGTCCTCGTATTATGAATATCAAGTCCAAATCATCATAGTTTGAAAAATACGCCACTAACGACACATAGATCAGGTCCAAATCATCTTAGTTAGAGAAATACACCACTAACGGCCCTCAAATTATGTAGATCAAGTCCAAATCATCCTAAGTCGAGAAATACGCTGCTAACGGCCCTCGAACTATGGATAAATATCTTATGAGAGAAGAATCAAGGGATAACAGAATTGTACCCGTAATCTTGATGAATAAAATTATGTTTCTTCATTTTATTTTTTTTAAAAAATAAAAAAATACAGTATTTTAGCATTGCCCTTATTTTTTTAGCGAAAACCTTAAATTGAAAATCCTTTCTTCTGTTCTCGTCACTTCTTCAATTACAAGAAAAATATATTTTTATATTTAAAAAAATACTTTATGCTTTTTGTTTTATCTTTAATTAAATGAGAAGTCTTTAATTATACAAGAACGTTATTACATATTTAAAAATCAAAATTTAAAAAAATAGAATAATGGAATACTGCCTAACTCAACTCTGGTTAAACTTACATTCAAAAAAAAAAAAAATTAAAAAAATTAGGGTTTGTTGCAGAAATGGCTCAATGGTAGTTTGTTTCAGCTACACTTTTTTATGGTGTGCTGTCGTTGTATTTTTGCATTCAATAAGGATATTGCAAAAAGTTTCACAGATTCTTCCCACGAATACAACTACAAGAAAAAAAAAATTAAAAAAGGTTATAGTTATTTTTATTTTATTTTGGCTAATATTGGACTACTTATGTGCTTGGGTGGCTTTTTTTAATTAATAATTAGTTGAGTGAATGTGATTTGCAAAGTGTGTTTTGCTTCAACTATCATGACGGTTTATTACATACATTTACTTATTATTTAAAAGTAAATTTACTTTTGAAAATTGACGTGACAAAAAATAAAATAAAAATAAAACACAAGTGTCTGATAAAAATTAAGTAAAAATAAATAAATAAATAAATTAGAATTCTCCTTCCACCCCCACCGCATAACACACACCTTCCACATCTCTTCTTCTTTACACTCTACCTATGTAAAATCTGTATGTCTATTTGTGTATATCCGAAATTGAACATTTTTAAAAACTGGAATGTTTGACCAAATTATGGAGAGAAAATAAATCTTTTGAAGGAGTAGCCGAAACTATTTTTCAGAAACTAAAAGCTTGTCTAACTATTATTAATTAGTGAGTACTCATTAATTACTACTTAAAAATATTTTTAATAAAGAAAATTTGTGTAAAATTTTAAAAATAATTAAATAGATATCAAAACGAGCAATGCAAACATCATCTTTAATAGACACAATCACACAATAGGTTAAACACAAAAATAGTGCAATTTTGTCAATTAAATACAAAAATAGGTTAAACATAATTAAGGGGTAACAATACCCACACATAGTTTAAGGTTATATAATATGAAAAAATAAAATTCATACGAGTTACGGATTTCTATAATTTAAGTATGTAATTGTAATTTTGCCATAATTCAGAAAAATTCTTATGCTTTATTCCTTTTTAATCAGACAAATATTACTGATTTATATGGAACATGATGCCTTGCTGGTTAGATCTAAGTTTGATGAACATTCTTCAATAATTGCCAATTTTTTTTTTTATATATATATATATATATATATATATATATATCAAAGTACGTAGTTGTTTTCATGTGAACTAATGAAATAATTGGAAAGGTAAAAGAAGAACATTATTTGGACGATTCTTTGAAATATATATCTCGAATAATACACAGAGCAAAAACTCTTTTATCATCTAGCATGCAGTCAAGCTATTAGTCTAGGGTGTTTTTTTAAAAATACGTATTATTTTTCATTCGATGTCCACTATTAATGTTGAAATTTGATTAAATTTGAATTCATGTAAAAAAGTCTCCTATTAAAAAACAAAATGCTCTCTACGAATGATTAAAAAAACGAGTAATCATATTCCAATTTGATTCATTGGATATGGGTCGATCATTGATTTTTTTAGAAAAGGACCAAATATATGAATATATTATTCATATTGTTTACCTAAAAAAAATGAATATTCAGATGGATTATATACATATCCATATTATCAATACTCATTTTTATGCTTGTTACTTTTATGAATTTTTGCTTTCTCTAGAGAGTTTTATAATGTTTTTTGGTCTCACCAAACTATTCTTGAAATCAGGCATAATATGGTTAACTCATTTTCTAGATGTGTTAAATATGGACATATCATATATTTTTTTTCGTTTTCTACCTACTCATATTTGATATGGCCTACTCGTTTGTGACTCCTAGTATAGATCTATCTAATATTATATTTTATGCCTCCCCCACCTATATTCAATTTATAATTTTGTTTTACAAAGTAAATATTGAACAGGAAAAAGTTCCATTAACAGTAGTAATAATGGTCCTAATGGACAAGAGAATTTGTTCATTGATCATGTCGAGACAAGTACTCTATATATATATATTCTCCATTTAAAGGTGAGATATCATATCATGGTACTCTTTCTTCAATAATTTACTGAAATAATAGAATAGAAAAGATAGCTCTATAATAATATAATTAATGATTGAAATTCCAATGGATATAAAAGTTGATATCAGATTCCAATTGTTTATAGTAATATTTTGCTATCACCGTCAAGCATTTTTTCTACAATATATAGTGTTTTTGAACTAAAATATAAGAAGTCTAATATTTATCTAGTTACTATAGGTATAGTGGGATCATTGAGAAATATAACGATGTGTTTGGTATGAACAAAAATATTTTGTAGAAGAAACTATTTGTCTTACTATCTACTTTAAAATTTAGAAAATTATTTTATATGGATTATGGTAGAAAAGAAAACATAAGTGAAGAAGGTTACGTTGTTTTTCCCTCTCTTAATTATAAAAAGCAATTCAAAGAAAATATTATTTGATGTTCCATTACCAAAAAAAATATTTTCTGGAGATTGCCCCGTTTGGGCATGAAATTTTTCCTATCTTAAAAAAAATTAAAATATTTTTAGTTACACATTAGACTGATTTTTAGTTTAATTTTTAAAAATGAGCGTTTTTCAAAATTAATTTTGACCAGTTTAATAAGTAACTTTTTTTTCTCACACAAATTATTTTTTTTTAAAAATAAAATGCATATTCAAATACAACTTAACTTTCAAAAACCATTTTTCCACTTAAAATATTGAAGGTTTGTTCCCTCTAGTTCATATCAAGTGAATTGTTGAGATTTGACACACCTCTTAAAAATATTTAAGGACATAAATTACAGGCAACTTTTCGATATTACCTATGTGATTATTTCCTAACTATTCAACTATAAATTATGAAATAGCTAGTTAGGAACCTCATTTAAATGAAGAATAAATATGAAAAAAGTTTCAATAATTATCTTAAATTTTAGTTAATTTAATTAGAATTCACTAAAGGAGTACCTTTTATCACATAAAAAGGGAAGAAACATGGGTGGACAATTCTCCCATTGAGCTACACCCCCACATGGCCTGGTACTAAGAAATGACAATTCAAGAATAGAAGAGAGAATTGAATGTCAAAAAGTTTTATTCCTCACTTTTGTCAAATGTTGTTGACATGTATGCTCCCTTTTAACAAAAGATGCCCTCTCTTAATGATCTTATAATCATCATGTTTAGAAAATCCAATATTTTAAAGACAACCAATCAAAGAGAGTAATTTTCAGCAATACTGCTACTTAATGGGCAGATGTGGAGCTAGGTGGAGGTTCGTGGGTTCGAACAAATCTATTAGCTTTTTCATAGACATTGTATTTGTATTAGAAAACTCTCTCTCTCTCTCTATATATATATGAATTTGTGACCCTCCTAACAAAATTGATTGATAGCTCAGTGGTAAGAAAGGGTGGTGAAAATGTTTTTCATACTAGTGTTGTGGGTATATTTTTCTCTTCTGTCTTAAAATTTAGAACCCCCAAACTCTTAATTCTGGTTCCGCCTCTAAATGTTTTACAATATTTTTCTTTTTACACGCATATTAAAAATCATAAATAAGAAGATATTTTTACTAATTTACCCCTTAAAGAACTTCTTGAGAATTCTACGAACAAATGTGAGTACTCTAAAAAAAATTTAATTGTAAGGGTAATATAGAAAAAAAAATTAATTAATATTTCCTTGATTTAGTAAGATGGACAATTAATATTAGCAATATGGTCAACTAATATAAGTGGTTAAAAGTTCCAAACAAATTCTAACAATTAAAAGTTTTAGCAAGGAATTTTGACCTATATACTTGATTAGTTTGATAGTATTTCTTAAGTCAAACATTTTTGTGCGTACAAGGTTGTTTATGTACAGTACATGTGCCAAATGATATCACTAATTGATACTCCCTCTTTTCCAAATTAATCGAATTTGTGAGGCAATGCACTCTTATTAAAAAAATGTTCAAGGACATAATTTAAACCATACTTTTCACTATTGTCCTTTATAAATCATAAATATAACTTTGTAAGTAGTGCAATTTATCTCCTAAGTAGAAAATATCAAACTTCATTAAAGAAAAGGGCAAATATAAAAAAAATAATTCAAACATTCATCTTGAACTTTGAACTATTTTTTTAAAAATAAAATAATTAGAGAATTTTATTAATAATCTCAGTCCATCAAAGGATAAACACCACCTTACACCTCCTTGGGCTAAAACCCAATCCCAAAAGAACAGCCCAAATACTAAAAAACAAGGAACTACTAAAACTTTGAACTATTCAATTATTTGAACAATGAAAAAAGCTCAAAATTTTCAATTAATATTCTCTCCATCCCTTTTTATATGTCACATTTTTACTTTGCACTTGTATTAAGAAATGATGTAACCTTACCTAACTATCCTTATTTAATTTTTTTGGAACTCAAGTTTTCAATCAATGAATATGAATTAATTTATTTTGATTAATTAATTTAACCAATGAACATGAATTATTTACTTAGCTTTTCTAAGTTGGTTAAATGTATATTTTCAAGACTAATAACCCAAAAAGGTAAAAAAGGAACATTATGATAATTTATGCATTTATTTTATTAAATGACAAGTATTATGGACCAACTATTTATAGAAAAGAATGACATATAAAATGGGATGGAGGGAGTATGAAATAGAGGGAGTACTTGTTATAGTCAAGAATATATTGCCTCGTACCAGTGTGTTTATCAAATTAAACTCCACCCCCACTAGCAAATTTACATTCAATGATCATATGGGAACCAACAGGTTTAGAAGCTGCCAAGGTAAGGTCTCGAATCATCTTAGTTCAAGAAAATACGCTACTAACGGCCCTTGAATCTCAGAGAAAGCTCAGGAGACAAGAGATTAAGGGAAAAAACAGATTTGTATTCACAATCTTGATAAATAAAATCACATTCTTTTTATTTATTTTGTGATTGCAGTATATTTTTTGTACTCAGAGAAAAAATGTCACAAACAATGAGATCATCTACATGGAAAAGTACAATAATCATCTTACAATAGCTTAGATGGTTTTCAGAGTTCATATTACTTTCTTAAACTTCATGCCAAATCAAAACCAGACAAACAAATTGAAACTGACAAAGTACTAAGTAAGCAAAATGTGGTCTGGAGTCTTATTTCTTGAATTACTGCCAGCTGAATTGATCAGCTTTTTTATCTAGCTTGTGACTTTTCAAAATCAACAAAATGAGGCAAACTTCACAATTGTACAGAAGAAACAAATAGACTAACATAATTAAAAACCATAGCTGAGACGACGTTAACTATTCTTACTGCATTAATCAGATCATCTCCGCGCTGCCTCATACTCTTTAGTGTTCACTCTTACCATCTTCGTCTTTGTTAGTCCTCCCTCTATTGTGCATGAGCAAGGGCAGCAGCCTTCTGAAAATAGACAAGATCGTTAAGGCAATGTTGTGCACAGGACAAAATAATCGTATTCAATTTTCTGCTAGCTACTTCTATCCAGGTGATAATATGCTTTCGAGGACTAACCCGTTTTTGCTCTTCCATCCTTGCCTTTATTAATGAGTAGATAGCAACACCAGCAATAGCTATTGCAGTACCAATCCCAGTTTGAGTTGATATCTTGTTTCCTGCGAAGTTCTCAAGCAATTAAACACAGAACAAATTTGTCATACCCGAGCAACAAATTGTGTGTTATTAATTAACACTTACCAAATACTACTATAGAGAAACCAATCACAAACACTCGCTTCAACACATTTCCAACAGCATGTGTAAGTGGCGCTACACGCTCTAAGGTGTTAGTAGCTATCTGCAAATGTTAAAACTTGTAAATTTCCAACTCTATTGAAAAAAGCTAATGCATTGATTTTTACATACTCGTGGCATACCTGGTTATACAGATGATAGAACATTCCGATCCAAAAAAGGTCGGATAAGAACTTATAAAGACCTACTTTAGCAATAGCATCGCGGAAACCATACTGCAGTAGTTGAGGTCCTTCAATCTGACATTGCATTTGCCAATTAGTTCTATCTTGAAAATACTCGGAGAGACAAGGTTTTAAGTATTTCTGAGAAAAGTTAACTTACAAATATTGCTGGAGGGAGGCAAAAGAGGAGGGCTATAATTGAAATATACGCGTATACATTTGTGCTGTCCATTCCTGTCTGTTAAAAACAGCATACCAAGAAGCATACGATAATAAATTACAAAAGATAACATAAATCCTCCGTTATGTAGGATAGAAGACACTTAAGAAAGACAGATAATTTGAGAAAACTAAAACTGTCCTACTTTGTTTTGACTGCTTAGTCTAAGTGTGAACAGTTTCCTCAATGATGTATCTTACCAAGTTAAAACAAAAAAACAGCCTGATACATAAAACATTCCATGTTCACGCAAGGTCCAAGGAAGGGATGCATCCCAAGGGAGTATGATGCAGGCTGCCTACCCTGATGCAAGTATGCGTGGTTGATTCTATGGCTCGAACCCGTGACTCTATAGGTCATACAGAGACAACTTTACTTTACTGTTGTGTCAAGGCTCCCCTTCATGAATCATGTCTGTTACTTAAATCTTTTTTTCTAGGTTGTCAAAAGTAATGATCTAACACAATAAGACGACAAAATTTTGTAGGAGGAGATTATGAAGGGTCTGTCAATTAACCTACCCTGTATATATAGGACATGCTTAAGGTAATGCTTGGCATAGTTCATCATATCGGCGTAGAGTATTACTCTATGAGAAGAACACTTACCATTGCTTTCTTTGAGTAGATACTTCTGTAAGTGAAAGCAATATTTGAGATCATTGCACTAATGAAGCCAGTCCAGTTGAACGATAGTTCAGTCAACGACGCCATCGATACACCTAAGAAGTATCAATAATCAACAATATTGTTTTATCAGAATTTGAGCAGGCTAGATCAGCAAGGGGAATGAGGCAGAACCTCAGTCTTGAGGATTTGTTGTTCATTCGACAAACGCGCATATTATATCACGTATGATATAACATTTAAAAGTTGTTCTTGTTTTGCATCAATAGCTAAGATTGTCTGTTGAAATTTGAGCAGTTGGTAAATGTTTGAACTAGTGGAGGAAAAATCACAATGCCTATATATGACACTTACCCATGACAACAGGGGCCAGCGATAACCATAGAGAGACGGGGATCTGGTGGCCCAAGACAAACTGAGAAGCCGAAGCACTGAAGAATGGCTCCAGAGCTATGCAACACCAATGAGAAAATGTCAGTTTTTGCAGAACAAGTTGGCGTAATGAAGTATTCTTAACTGATTTCTAATATCACATTTAATTCCGGAAGCCATATATCATCAAGAACTACTATCGATGTCAACTCAAGGTAATTGTTCCTGCTCCTTAGCAAAATTGGACAAGTTAATATGCTTAGCTCTAGAGCACTGCCCATCTTTAAGTACGAAGTACTCATTTGAACCATATAAAGTTACAAGCATCTGTTATTCAAAACGAAAAACTTAATGAGCTAAAGTAGTGTGTATTTTTTGGTTATTACCTTTGATGGTATGAGTGAATGATACAGCAACAGTTGCAAACGACACATTAGACATAACATGTCCAAGAGCATGACAGAATGCTACTGGAGTGAGCAGTGCCAGAAGTTCCTTGTTGATGGGCTATAGTCACATATTTTTGACAAATGCAAGTCAATTAAAGACAGCTTTGAGCACATTAACGAAAGAGTTTTGAGTTATATACACCGTTAGTCTAACAAATTTTTACACCATCAGGTCACCTCTACATGTATCAGGCAACTTGTATATATGAATGATATGATAGTGCAAAATATTATTTAGATTGACGGTGTATATTACTTAAACTAACAAAATATAACAATTCAGAAAAGGAACTTACGGCACGTTTAGGTAGACCAACGGTCCAGCTAATAAGACAATAGGTTACTCCAACTAGGAGATGTACAACTGAAACAAAGCTGCAAGAAAATCATACAAGTTTGATTTTTTGGTTGCAAGAACATGATATTTGATTTGAGAGTCTCCTAAATAACTATAGCCACTTACTATGGGTATGGGAAATAATTGTATACTTTCTTGTTGAGTATGTTGAAAATCACATTCAGAAAGTACCTGCATCAACAGACTTGATGATCAGTACTCATTTTTACCTTCTTAAGCCATATTCCACTTACCCTTGCCTAATAGCGGAGCCAGGATTTTCATTAATAGAGTTCAAAATCTGAAGAAGTAAACACATGAACTAGTCGAAAAGGGTTCGACATCTATTTTATATACATAAAAAATAATTTTAACCATATATAAATAATATAATTGCCTACGAAGTAGGTTCAGATGAACCTCCTGACCCCAAGCTGGCTCCACCCTTGCCCTCACCCCTCCCCAAAATAAAACTAACTCTTTAAAGAGAAAAAAAGATCCATAAGTCAAAAAACTTGCTTTTCCGTGTTGAAGTATGTGTCTATATATCTCATCTAAAAACTTAAAGGTGTTTGAGAGAGTACACTTTTATTCACTTGATAATATATTCAACACGCCCCCTCATATGCAAATCTCATTCTTTTTCATGAAATTCTTCATGTCTTGTCTGATATCATATTGAAGTGCGACAATTTAATCTAAAGGTATAATACATAAACATGTCCTTTAACTTGGGCTCATCTGGCATCTATGCCTTCAGACTTTTGAGTGTGCACAAGTAAACACTTAAAACTATCATAAAGTTGAACAAGTATACACACATCCTACCTAGCAAATCTCACACGATTTGATGTCATGCAGGACACGTGCATCGATTTGCCTGGTAAAACGCGTGTGTCTACTTGTTCAGTAAGTAAAGCTTACCATGTAAAGAAAAGGAATCCAGTAACTAGAGCTGGAATTTTTTCAGCAAATCCTTTAGTTGGCTTAACATACCTGCATACAAAATTGATAATCAACTAACCAAAAAAAAAAAAAAAGACTAAAAAACTACAAACAAATGAAATTAACAAAACAAAATAAAACAAACCCATCAGTAATTTCAATGTCATGACCCTCTGCATCAGCAGCTACTGCATTTGTAATAAAAACATCAACACTATTTCTTGGCTTCAATAATTGACTGCATTTAGGCTTAATTGGTTCAAAGTTTTTAGAATTTGCAACAATTGACAATTTTCTGAGTGGAACTGAATTAGTTAAATTTCTATTGACAAGTTTATGGGTTGAAGAAAAAGAAAAAATTGATCTTTTTAGAGAAAATTGAATGGAATTAGAGATTGAAGCCATAACGAAAATTCAAAAAAAGAAAAAGAAAAAGAAACAGAGTTCAATAGAAAGTAAATGATTATTTTTTTATAAAAGAAATTTTGGATAAAACAAACAAAAAGAAAAAGAGAGAGTTTTTGAAGTATAACGTTGAAAACAAAGTTTTAATTAGTATAAGAGCGATGATGTCAAGGGAAAAAAAAGGCTAATAATTAGATTTTTTTTTTTTAAAAAAAATTGAGTTTGAGTTTTTGATAATTTAATTAACAGAGAAGAAGAGAGAGGGAAAGGAAAAATATGTTTGATTGTTTTGGTTGTTACGTTCTCTTTAATATATATGAAAGCTCCTTTTTATGGTTGCTTGTATTAGGGGTCGTGTATAACAAAAATACTTTATCAGTCAAATTTTACTTGTTTATTTTAGACTTTACACGTATAATGATTAATATGAGAATTTATTATTATATTCATATTAATTAAAGTTTAGTATTAGATTTAAAAAAAATAAAATAAGTACTTACTGTTAAGAGTAAATCATAGAAAAAGATAATTATTTATTCTGTTTTTTAATATGTTATTAGTAAAAATAAAAAAATATTTTTGAAATAATGAATAAGTAAAAGTGAATAGAGAGAGCTTTAGTAATGGTGAAATTAATTGTGTTTAGTGCTTTTCCACTATTTAATTTAGTGTATTTAAGGAGAAATTTAATCATTAATTATTCGTGTATTAATACCAATGATATTGCTAATACCAGGAGTTGCTATGTATATTACTCCTTTCATTATGAGTAATTAGTTTGTCTTGCTTTTTTTTAAGCAGTCCTAAATTTCATGTCAAGTCAAAATCAATCAAACAAATTAAAACAGAAAATTAATTATACATCCTAAAACACAGAAAATGATATGCAATTAATACATGTATTTAAAACACTAGATCAAATAAAGTACTATCAATAACATCAAAATTAATACATATATTATTTTCTCTAATACATCCTACCAAACTACCTATTAAAATATTTCCTCTCTTTTTAATTAAAAGTATTAATAATAGTAATAACAATAAAAATAACATAACATAAAGTTATCATTGGATGTATCCAAACTAAAGATAAGGGCTTGATGGTCACTTGGTCAGCCCCTTGATGAGGTCAACCTCCCCCCCAAAAAAAAATTATTATAATAATCCTAATCATGTATAATATACTAACAATGATGGCAAGTGAAATTTTGAAAAAAAAAGTAATATATATATTTTACAAAAATAGAAAAATGATTTTCGATAAAAAATTTAAATGTACAATAAAATAAAATAGAGATATAGGTACCTCCAAAAAAAGTTATACACATATTTTCCCACACACTCATATAATTACATAATCATTTTCTCTATTTTCTTGCACATGTTACACTATTAGTTACACCAACAGATTGCTTTTTTTCTGATGGGGACTGATGCTAATTAAAATGAAATAAATGGATGAATTCACTAACTTCTTTTAAAGTTATATTTTCAGTTTAATGGGTAATAATGCTTTTAAATAATGTTTATTTTAAAGAAATCATGGATTGAAAAGAAAAAAATTACCACGTAAAGACAAAAATGCTTATTCTATGGTGATGCTTATAGACATTTATTGGTTGATCAGTATATTTTATTATTTTTTTGCTATAAAATTAACATAATTATGTGGATATGACTTTTGGATGGTACTTTGGTCATTGAATCAGAAAAGAACGTTTTAGAATATTCTTATTTGTTCTTTTAAATTATTTTTCTTATTCTGTTTATTATAAGAGAAAATTGGTTGTGAGATATTACGTTTGCAAAAAAAAAAAAAAAGTAGTTATTATTATTATTTTTCTAAAAACAAGTGGGGCATGGCGCATGGGTAAAGGAGAAGGTTTGACAATATAAATTTATAATGTTTGACATGCAATATTTTATTTGATTAAGAATTTTATTTTGTTAGGTATTCATCTTACCAAGTATATTATATGTGTTAACTTCGTTGTCCAAAATGTATCTCTCCATTTTATCTATATTTAATAGGACATGATTAGTAATAATAGAAAAAAGTAATATTAAAGTAGTGATTGAAAAATAAGTCAACATCATTATCAAAATTATAATTATTAAAACTTGTCAATTACACATCTTAATTTTGCAGGATTCTATTACACTATTAAACTCTCTTTTTTCCCCAATTATTACCCCCTTAAGTTCTTTTTAAAAAAAAATAAAAATAAATAAATTACCCCATTACTAATTACACATAGTAAAGAAATTAAGCAAAAATACATGTTACATTTTAACTTATTTTCTTTACTACGTGATTAGTGAAAGAGATCAATTATATGAAAAATTAAGTTATAGTTTCTCCTCATAATTTAGGTGTATAGTTAACAATTTCATCATAATTTAAAAGTTTTTATGTCTTATCCAATAAGTATACAAGATATGAAAAGTTGAGTAGTAATAAAAATAGCTACTCTCCATGGCACGATTCTTAAGAAATTAGGTGTTTCAACTATCATAGTTCATACTATTATACTCTTATTTAAAATGTAAATCTCTTCTCAATAAATAAAAAGAGAGTTAATCTGAGCAATCACAGTATTCTAGTATTAGTATGTTAATGTGCTTTTCACTTAGGTTTTAGTTTTTAGCATCCATATTTCATATTTGTTCTTCATTAGCACAAATTTGTCCAATTACAACAATAAGTAATACTAACATGGAAGTACTAGATCAAAATCATCTTTCATTGTCCTTCAATTAACTCATAATCTCAAGAGACTTACTTAGTCCCTTAACAAAATCAAGTATCTAACAAAAGACTAAAACCCATTCAAAAAAATAACAATTTTCCACCAAAGAACATAAATAAAGAGAGAAAAAAAATGAAAATGTATCCATCAAATTACAAAATGCATCTTCTTATATTGGAGGAATTGCTCTCCTTGTGCCTCCATCAATTCTGTCGAAGCACAAAAGTCAACGTCGCGGTAATTAGGACTAGACAAAGTTTAGGTGTGCACTGAATAAATCGTATCAAGTTTAGGGCGATTCTACCCTTTAAAATTGAGTATGGATCAAGTTGAATACTCACTTGAGGTGGATCTTCTGTTTTTTGAGGTGCTTCTTCTGCTTTTTTAGGAGGTTCTGCTGATTTCGGTTCATCAGCTTTCGAATTCTCTTCAGCTGCACAAATAGTAATGTTCAATTTAGTTATCTAAACAAGGCCGAGTCAATATTTGAAGCTACAATGTGATATCAGGATAAAGGCGAAGCTAGGATTTGAAGTTTATGGGTTCGGGATTCTACCTCTGACAATCAGGACTAAATCCAGAAATAAACATTTAAATGATTCTTACCTCCGTCTTCGGGCAAATCAGAGGTCCATAGTGTGAGATTGTCTCTCAACAGCTGCATGATTAAGGTACTGTCTTTGTATGATTCTTCACTCAAAGTGTCCAACTCTGCTATTGCCTCGTCGAAAGCTTGTTTAGCCAAGTGACAAGCCCTGCAATTTGAATTGTCAATCTACAACGTAACATCATTCCGAGGACAAGAAAAATACATAGTCTACAGGTATTAATTCATCAGTCATGAACTTTACCTTTCGGGAGAATTCATGATCTCATAGTAGAACACAGAGTAGTTCAAAGCAAGACCGAGCCTGATTGGATGTGTTGAAGGGAGATCAGAGTTTGCAGTGGCAGTGGCAGCCTGAAGAAAACAGATCAAGAGAACTTTCAAATGTGCGGACCTTAAGTTATATACGCTGACTGTATAAAGATTTTGTTAGATAACTTGCCTCATAGCCCTTCAATGATAGTTCAGAAGCCTCTTTCTTTTCCTGATCAGTCTTGAACTCAGCAAGGTAACGAAAATAATCGCCTTTCCTGAACCAGACACACACAAAAAAAGAAGTCATATACGTATGGATTATAATGCAAGAATTGTAATAAACACAGCCGGGAGGTGCCTGGCCTCATTCCTCCACATGAAAGAGAGCGAAAAACGCTGTTGAAACTCTACCCTTCTTTGGATATCAGGAAAGAACAGGTTGTTCTAATTATGGAATCAGAACCGTCGGTAGAATGGACACAACCTCAGGCTTTTAGGGATGAGGCCTTTTGGCGAACCCTAGTCAATTTCAGACCACCAAACTCTGCGACTGATGAGAAGGCCCTATGGAGTAAAGGGAAGTGTGTACGTTGTCACACTCCCTACACCTTCCAAAGGTTCCTAGAGAACGGGCTAGACACAGCAGAGCGATGACTCAAAAGGTCACGAAGAACCTCAGAACAGGATCACAAGCTTGTTATAGACCATTTTTTATTAGCAAAACAGGTAGAAAGGGTTGTTGTTGTTGTTATACATTTGACTTACATTTTGTAATAAAAGACGGTAGCTTCTCCGGTACCAGAAGATGGAATGAGATGTTTGTCTATGATTTCAAGAATATCATGGCAAATCTTGGAGAGCTCCTCTTCTACTTTCTGCCTGTATCCCTTAATCAGCTTCACATTGTTCTCGTTCCCTTTCGACTCTTCTTTCTGCTCGATGGAAGACATAATACGCCATGATGCCCTTCGAGCTCCAATTACATTCTTGTAACCAACAGAAAGCAAGTTCCTTTCCTCCACTGTCAGTTCAGCATCCAGTTTTGCAACTTTCTTCATACTCTCAACCATTTCTGATGAAATAATAAATAGGAATATGAAGTTATCGAACAGTACAATGGTGCAAAGACATTTACTATATTAATGAGATGAAATGATAGTGAAATCATGGTTTTTGCAGGGATGATTTCTGAGATGATTACTCAATTAATAGTTATTATCCCAGAAAGTCACCTTTCTTCGATAAAGAAAGTTACTTTCTGATAATGACTATTAGTTGAGGGACCTGAGAAATCAACTCGGGTTTTTACATTCTCACAAGAAGTGAAATAGGTATAAAAACATACTGATACTATCAAAAATTCTTTACACTAGCAATGCATAATATCAAACTTAACCAAGCAACTTACATGCCCTTTAACCCCCAATAAAAGAACCAATCCAACTTACTCGACACTTTGCCTCTTAGTTGCTCGGACACAAGTGTGGGTATGTGGATCTAGAGGTCAAATATTTCATGATTTAAATTTTTTAAGATTCGGAGTATGGATCTAGTTGTGGGATTTGGCAAAAAAGAATTCAAATATCTAAAATAAAGTTGTATGTCTGAATTAAGATACATTATGTGAAAAATTTATAAGACATTTCGAGTAAAAAATATTGATCAAGAGGAGAATATTGATATAAGAAAAAAGGATTAGATTAGATAGATTTGAAACTCATCATTATGGAAACAATATCTTCTCTCTCAAAAACAAGTACAAATTCTTCAAAAAAAAATTGCATTACACACCATTCTAGCACAAGTAGAACCACAATGTAAGGGAGAAAAAGGATACATAAAAAGAAAACTAAAAAGGAGAAACTTTATACATAGACTATGTTGATGATTTTATTCATGTTATTCCCTCCATCTCAATTTATATGCTTGTCAGGGAGTTCGAGAAAACAAAAATAAAAATAAAAATTGAAACTTGTGATCTAAAACAAACATTTCTCTGAAATGAAAAAGAATTACCATCATAGCGTTCAGCTTGTTCCGCGAGCTTGGCTGTGTAAACATGAGTTTCCCTTTCCTTTTCCTTTGACATTTTTCTTTAATAATTAGGGTAAACAATATAGTGTTCTTCTTGTGCAAATTACAAGCTAAAAGGATATTGATGTGAATTAAGAAAGTGATTAGAGTACTAATTATACGTATTGTTTGAAGAGAGAAAATTGATAATAAGGAGGGGATTGACAGTTACAACATGGAGAAAGTTGTGGGAACAAGACTCATCTCTACCATTCCATTAATTAGTACTACAATTGGTAAACCGCAAATTGAGGTTAAGCTTAACTAATTCTTTCCAATTAATTAGTAATAACATATTTACATAATATAGTCCCCTTTGTACATGTTATTTACCTAACAACACTCATTTCAAACAACAATCATAACAATAGTATCCTAGTATAATTTCATAAGTGTAGTCCGAAAAAGATGAGATGTACATAGGACCTTAGATCTATCTTGTATGAGGTAGATAATTTGTAACAACAACAACAATAATATTGATAAGTGGTGGAATGACCTGGGAGACCCTTGTATTTGACTCCATTTGTACGTTGAACCCTCTTAATTATCAATTTGCCAATTGAATCCCTAAACTCATCAGAACACAATATTTTAAACCCCTCTGACCGTTGACCGAACTTATGAAACATTAATAATGCTTAGTTGGAAAAATACGTGATTACACACGTTTGACAGCGAATAAATAAGATATTTTACCTTTAAAATGTTTAAATAATAATAATAATCAATTTTATTTTATTTAAAAATAAAAATAAAACTATCTTCCCCAACCATTCCTCGCCCACCCCCACCCCCAATTTCCAACCTTCTCTCCTCCGTCCCCAATCCCCTCTCTCTCTTCTTCTTCTTGAAATTTCACCTACCACACCCACTTTCCTCCTCCTCCTCTTCATTCTCTTCTTCATTCACTTCCTCTTCAACCCACACTTCTCTTTCACTGCAAATCAACCATCCACCTAACCACATTGATCTGCCCCTCCTTTTAAATTTTAGTTTTTTATTCAAAGTATTGTGATTATTATTTGTGTTATTAGGCTTCAAAGAAGAGGTCTAAGTATGGATTAACATGAAGGATGATGGTGGATATTGAAAAATTTAAAACTCCATTGATAAGTTAGAGAAAGATTGAAAAATAACAAATGAGTTTTGAATTTGTGAAATTAATTCGAAATTGTAATTTGGATTAGTTGGATTTGTGTTGGTGAACTTATATTTGAATTTTCAAGTTAAAGAGTGAAGAATTTCATCTATTTGACATGAATTTAGTGCTCATTTGTAAGTAAATATGAAGAACATGCTTATCTAAAAAATTTCATGAATTATAAAAGTGGCTTGATTGAAATTTTTAATTTTTTAACATATAATTTTTTATGTGTCACTAAAAAATGACATGGAATTTCACATGTAATTAGTTGTACTTCACGCACACTAGTAAGATGAAAAAAAAGTTTTAAAATGTTGTGTTCTAATGAGTTTAAGAGTTCACTTGACAAATTGACAAGGAGGAGGGTCCAATTTACTAACGGAGTCAAGTACAGGGGTTTCCCAGGTCATTCCACCTTAATAAGTTGAAGGGAGAGAATATAAGGTACTCTAAGCTAGAACAATGCTTTCCTACAGGAAAATGATACATCGAAATAATATACTATAAGACTTGAAACATCGAGAGGAGAGCATATCTAAATTTGAGATTGTTTAGAGGATATTTGAGTTTGCCGGAGATTGAGAAAATTCAACTCGTTGAGGAAGATGAACTGAGTAATGTAATAATAGTTTGTATGAATGTATATATATTTGTAGTACATAGTTTATATATATATATA
>NW_006239450.1:135646-142726 GCF_000226075.1 Solanum tuberosum
ATATATATATATATATATATATTTATTTATTTATTTTTATAATATGATACATTATTATATATACATTACATAACTATTTATACAATATTGATACATTACATATTCATGCGGTTATATTGTTGAGTTTTTTTGTCACATGCATGTACGCGCAAGAATCCTGTCACGACCTGAGCCTACACCCTTGACGTGGCCGACACTCGAGAACCATTGATGGTCCCCAAGCGAACCCTCATCCTGGTTGACTACAAGCGGAAGACTAACTCAAGCATACAAAACATAAAAACTGAATAAAAAAAATTCATGAAACTCACAAAGCTTTAACTCAAATGAAAAACTCTGAATAAAAATAAATTATTCAACTCGCCATAAAATAGGCAACTTAAGTCTTTAAAACATTTAACAAATTAAATTAACAGACTTCTGAAACTCTACTGTCTATCTATGAAGCCTCTAAATGACAAATATGGAAATCGGGACAAGACCTACGACATCCTAACAACTGATATAACTAAAGTAAAAGTGGAACCCTCCGGAAGCAAGGAGACTCACCATAGCTAACTCAAACTCCATGTGGTATCAATGAAGCTCCTGTTGATGACCCTGAATACCTATATCTGCATCATGAAATGATGTAGGCCAAATGACTCAGTACGTAGAATGTACGAGCATGTAAGGGGAATTCTAAAGCATAACATAAGCTTGAACTTGATAAAAAAAAGAAACATACTTACCTCTTTTCAAACTTACTCAACTCAAGGAATACTCAAAACTACTCAAACTTACTCAACTCAGAAGTACTCAAGGATAATATACTCAACTCGGTAATAAGGTACTCGACACAATGAAGCACATATCAACTCAAGATTCTCAACTCAAGATACTCAACTCGAAGGTACTCAACTTAAGATACTCAACTCAAGATACTCAACTCGAAATACTTAACTCATGATACTCAGGGATAAAACAATAGTAAAAGATGCAATATATATATATATATATATATGGAAAGTTGTAAAACTGAAGTTAGCAACTCAATGTATTGAAAAATACAATAATACTCAGTGTGTATATAAAAATACAATACAACTCTGTGGGAGTTTCTCTAACCGACAACCATCACTATGAGCTATGTGATGATACATTGTCTCGCCCACGCAGCCCGAACTGTCCTATACTTTTCCAAGGTATAAGACCTCTCAACTAAGTGGATCTACTAGTCTGTGCTAAAAAACACTAAGGAATCCTCTTAAAAGTATGACCCTTTCTACCCATGTCGGCTATATGGTTTATGGGGGTTGTGAGTTGTATGAACTCTCCCCCATATCGGTGCTCAATACTACTCCCAAGATATAAGGGAGTAGTTGACTGGACATCTAGGGGTAAAGCACTATTTCGGTGTGGGCCGCGAGAGCGGTACCAAATTGAGGCAAACTCTGAATACTATATATGACCTCAAAATAACAAGGGTCAAGGTCGGCTAGTGAGACGATGGAGGATAAGCTTCATCGTCGAGAGGGAAACAACTTTTTTTGACGATTCTAAATTCTTGTCGTCGGCTTCCTCTCCCTGTAGGTCGAGCTTCCCTTTCAGCCCTCTCATTTCATTCGAGATATGTTTTAAAAAACATAACTCTTTCTATGGTTTGAAATTATTACTCAAAATCTTTCTCTAAAAAGAGATGTTACCCAACTGCTCAAAACTCTTTTGGAAATCATAGTTTTCTCCTCTTTTAAAATGTGAAAACATTTACTCTTGAGAATACTTAGTTCTCATATATCATTTTAAGGAAAATGAACTCGACTCTACTCTTTCTCAACTCAAGTGCTCAAGTCTTAAAACAAGTTTAGAAAAAGTTGTAAAAGACTTCTCAAAATAGGGTTCATGTCGAATGATGGACGTGAACGACTCAATTCAAAGTTTTCAATAACCATACAAAGAACTCGATACTTGGAACTCAACAACTTCAATGATACTACTCATTTCAAGAATGCTCAACTTATGAAGTTCAAGTGGAATTATAGGCATGAACAACTCAACTCAAGGACTCAATGATACTCATCATCTCAAGATTTCTAGACTCATATGGTTCATGCGGAATTATGGGCATGAACTACTCAACTTAAGGACTTCATGCTTAACATGTAATAGTTCCACGATTATAAATATAATCTCAAAAGGGTTTAGGAACTCAAGACTCAAGACTTAGAACTTGAAGATACTACTCCTCTCAAAGATGCTCAACTTATTAGGTTCATGCGGAATTATGGGTATGAAACAACTCGACTCGAGGGTCTACATAACAACATAGAACTCATATATAAGACTCTTTTCATTCTCATACTTACTTCCTACAAAACTTAGCTCAAATCGATAGTTGATCTCAAAGGATTCTACAGTTGAACTCAAAGACTTTTCTTGAACTATACTCTTAACTCTCTCTTGAATGTGAATTATGAATTCAAGAGTTATGGTTCATGATATGAAGGATATCGTGATGATAAAGTGGACTCATGAATACATTCTCCTTATTCTCATACTCACTTGCTCGAGTCTTGAAACAAGTTATTAAAAAATGTAAAGAATCCTTAAAAAGACTCAAAGGGACTCTCTCAAAATGTTTGAAAGAACTCTCAAACTTAACTCTCAACTCTACTTTGAATTTGATTTATGAATTCAAGGTTGTGATTTGTGATAGAAAATATCTCGTGATGTTTATGAGTGTTTTTAGATAGTTAAACATGAGAAACGATCAAGAAATCACTGTCTGGAAACAAGTCCGCGACATGGAGATGCATTTTAATATTTGGTCAAAGTAATTTTTGAGGCAGAGGGGTCTGTGACCTCTTCGCAACGCGGAGAGAAAAAATATCACTTCTAAGGAACAGGTCCGCGACACGGACCTAGTACTGGTTTTCTATCCGACTTTTTCTTCCTCGTTTTCTAATCCCAATTCGCCTAAATTCGATTCTCTTTCTCAATTTCTTTTTAGATTCAGATACCCAATACATGTACATAAGAATCTAATCAAACACAACTCTAAAATTGACACGATTTCCTCAAGAAACTCATCAATCTCATCGATCTTAACTCAAGAACGAAAGTCAATTTCAAGAACACAATTCAAGAACATCAAACCTTCAACTTTTTAGAACGAACTTAACGCTGAAATTAACATGATTGACGTGTGCTTGAACAAACCCAACACTATGGAAGCTTGCATACCTCAAAGAACTAGGTTCTTGGCGAAATCTTGAATTTTTTGAACGAACAGTTGAAACTTTGAACTTTTTCTCCTCTTGAATCTTCTCTCTAAAACTCTAAACGCTTTTGGGGATGAATGAAACTAATTCTAATCAGTTTAGACTCCCAAAACCTTACTAAAAATGCTTAAATCCGATTGGGTAAGGAAAAGACCAAAATACCCCTCATATTTTTGGGTAACTTTCCTTAATTGGATAGGCCGACTTCAAACGGGCATATCTCCCTCATACGAGCTCAAAATTTAACAAAATTGGTGGCGTTGAAAAGATAATTCGAAGACCTTTAATTGTATATCTTATGGGTCACCTAAATCATCATGTACTAAAGGTTATGATCATTTTAAGTTGACCCAAAACTTAGAAAAACCTAGGAATGAATTCTCTTTAATTATTTTTGGAACTCAAGGTGCTATATCTAGTGATCTTAATACTTAATAAATTTTGAATTCCTTGGTAAAATCCTACTCACCACGAAGGATGGTTCGAGTCTTAGTTCAAAAAAATTCTGGGGTGTTACAATATCTCCCCCTTGGGATCATTCATTCTCAAATGGCGGTTGGACTGGGTATGGAACGGGGTCACTCTTATCATCTCTGCCATACCAACTAGAATTTACCCGCATTACTACTCGAAACCAACTAAGGGCTATTTCTCATAGTAATACCTTATCCTCCTCATTTATACCCTTAGACAAAATTATCATACTATAATTATCACAATAGGATCATTAACCTTCTCTTTCTAACATTACTCCATTACTAAAAGGACCTCTGAAAAAATATCTCCCATACTCTTTTGAACTCATTACTATCTTATTCTAAACACTTGACTTGATTTCCAATCTTATCATCTCCCCCTTAGGTCTAAAGATGACACTTGAAGGCTATGGACCTATTCCAACATCTCTAACTTGTCTATATACTCTTTTACTCTAACACTCGAGAGAAGCTTATCTCATGACTACCGAACTCTCCATAAGTAGGTACTAAGACTTCTTTCTAAGGTGTTTCTGTTATCCTATTCTAATTACATAACCTCTCGGTACACCTAGTAATGTTCTTGTTACTCTTGTGACTTAGCCACACTTCACCGCCTTTATCTAACCGTTAGGATCTCACTAGTACTACTCATATTCATTGCATCAAACATTTCAATTTCTCATCTACTCTTATGTCAAGTCTACCAGATCAAATCTCAAGACTAACATCATCACCCTCATGTTACCATTCTTTGTATCACGACACTCATCTCAAATTCAAGCTTAATGTTCATTACTAAACCCGAATATCAATACGATCATTCGCCTACTATGATATACCTCATTACTTGATCAGTTCTATAACCTTCTAAACATCATGACCCTCTCAAACAAATTATAAGCCTAGCTTAGATCTATCACTTTATGAATACTTTTGCTCTTCTATTCGACAGTTACACTTGGTCATTTCCTACACAGTGACACTTCATCAACTATATTTTGGTTGAAATATACTCTAACTCATCTTGACTAGTAATTATTCCTCTTCCTTCTATTATGAACTCTTTACAACATTATTAATGGGTTGATATATCTCTAGAACTCTTTTTGAAGACATCACTTATAACTGACTGGGTACACGATTGCAATAACATAATCTTCCCCATCAATATCTCATTTTCTTAAATTACTGAACCTCTACATACCTTTCTCTAACTCTGGGAACTTTCACTACTACTACTCATGATCTCGTAACTCAGGCTACCTCTTTAGGTAAAAATCTACCCAAGCTCTAAACATACATCCTCATAAGGACCTCAGCTGAAACAAGGCTTAGGAAGAAAGTACATCTCATTTTTAGCTTGAACGCGCGATTCATATGAATATGTGTGCATTCCTATGAAACTGAAAACTTAACTCACTCATGGGCTTCTCTCAGGCCCCTATGTAGTCTCATGACTTCCTCAATACTTTTGCTAAGAATAACTCATCCATAAGGATCTTGGGTTTTTCTTTTCAACCAACTCTAATTTGATGGGTAGTCGAAAAAATCTGAGAAACGCACGAGTATGAATAAATCTCTATGACATAGCTCTATTGTATGATTAAGAGTAGAGCTGTCAAAAAGGGTCGGCCTAGCCCCATTCGGCCTAAGCCTCGTGGGCCAATGAATTTGAAGGGCTAGGGCAGGCCGACCCTTCATTTGAAAGGGCCTGAAAATGCTCAGCCCAACCCAACCCAACCCTAGAAAGGGCGAGGGCTGGGGGGGAGGCTAGCCCTTATTTTTCTTTTCAAACTTATAATTCTATAACATCAAGAAAATGAGAAGATTTTCAAATCAAATATGGCAAACAATGGTGTTGTTTCAATAACACTAGCAAAAAATCTAGTGTAATTAGCATATATCTCGCATACCAGATACACGAACGAGATAAGAGAGTGACAAGCAAGATGGGAGGGAAGTGAGGGCGGGAGATTTTTCTATATATCCTAGATACATGCGAATCTACTTGGATAGAGTGTATCTAGAATAAATTAACCTAATTTTGAGTCCATATATTCCGAGATACATGTATTTGGACGTACAAAAATCTGGTAAGATTCATAATACTACAACATAGTGTGTATTCAAATAATTAGATTATATACTAGTATATTATTGTAAGTTACCCTTAAATAAAAAGTTTTGGCCCATGGGCCGACCCTGGCCCGACTCGATCAAGCCTCAAGGGCCAAAGACTTATATGGGCCGGGCTTATAAGCCCTAGTTCTAAATAGGCTTGAAAAATTCTATCCCAACCCAACCCCAATAACGGGTTGGGTCGGGTTGGTCCCATGGGCTAAACCCATTTTGATGGCTCTAATTAAGAGTATGAAAGAAGAGAAACTTTTCTTAAATGTCTGTAGTCCCTCATTTACAGAAGTGGGGCTCTCACAACCATAAACAAGATCCTACTTGACACGGCTTCATAACACCCTAGGACACTTGAACTTTGTGCTCTGATACCAAGTTTGTCACGACCCGAGCCTACACCCTGGACGTGGCCGACACTAAAGAATCATTGTTGGTCCCCAAGTGAACCCTCATCCTGGCTGGCTACAAGCGGAAGACTAACTCAAGCATACAAAGCTTAAAAGCTGAATAATTTTTTTTCATGAAACTCAAATACAAAGCTTTAAATCAAATGAAAAACTCTGAATAGAAATAAATTATTCAACTCGCCATAAAATAGGCAACTTAAGTCTTTAAAATATTTAACAAATTAAATGAACAACCTTCTGAAACTCTATTGTCTATCTATGAAGCCTCTAAATGACAAAGATGGAAGTCGGGATAAGACCCACGACATCCTAACAACTGATATAAATGAAAGTACAAGTGGAACCCTCCGGAAGCAAAGAGACTCACCATAACTAACTCGAACTCCATGTGGTATCAAGGAAGCTCCTGTTGATGACCATGAATACTTGTATCTGCATCATGAAATGATGTAGGCCAAATGGCTTAGTACGTGGAATGTACGAGTATGTAGGGGGGAATTCCAAAGCATAACATAAGCTTGAACTTGATAAAAAAAGAAACATACTTATCTCTTCTCAAACTTACTCAACTCAAGGAATACTCAAGGATACTAAAAACTACTCAAACTTACTCAACTCAGAAGTACTCAAGGATAAGATAGTCAACTCAGTAATAAGGTTCTCATTTCAGTGAAACTCAACAATAAGGTACTCAACACAATGAAGCACAAATCAACTCAAGATTCTCAACTTAAGATACTGAACTCGAAATACTCAACTCGAAAGTACTCAACTCAAGATACTCAACTCAAGATACTCAAC
>NW_006239450.1:142935-165099 GCF_000226075.1 Solanum tuberosum
AGTTTCTCTAACTGACAACCATCACTATGAGCTATGTGATGATACAACGTCTCGCCCACACTGCCAGAACTGTCTTATACTTTGCAAGGTATAAGACCTCTTAACTAAATGAACTCGACTCTACTCTTTCTCAACTCAAGTGCTCAAGTCTTAAAACAAGTTTAGAAAAAAGTTGTAAAAGACTTCTCAAAATAGGGTTCATGCCGAATGATGGACGTGAACGACTCAATTCAAGGTTTTCAATAACCATACAAAGAACTAGATGCTCGGAACTCAACAACTCAGAACTCAAGAACTTCAATGGTACTACTCATTTCAAGAATGCTCAACTCATGAAGTTCATGCAGAATTATGGGCATGAACAACTCAACTCAAGGACTAAATGATACTCCTAATCTCAAGATTTCTCGACTAATATGATTCATGCGGAATTATAGGCATGAACTACTCAACTTAAGGACTTCATGGGTAACATGCAATAGTTCTATGATTAGGAATATAATCTCAAAAGGGTTTAAGAACTCAAGACTCAAGACTTAGAACTTGAAGATACTACTCCTCTCAAAGATGCTTAACCTATGAGGTTCATGCAGAATTATGGGCATGAAACAACTCGACTCGAGGGTCTACATAACAACATGGAACTCATATATAAGACTCTTTTCATTCTCATACTTACTTCCTCAAAACTTAGCTCAAATCGATAGTTGATCTCAAAGGATTCACAATTGAACTCAAAGACTTTCTTGAACTCTACTCTTAACTCTCTCTCTTGAATGTGAATTATGAATTCAAGAGTTATGGTTCATGATATGAAGGATATCGTGATGATAAAGTGGACTCATGAATACATTCTCCTCATTCTCATACTCACATGCTCGAGTCTTGAAACAAGTTATTAGAAATTGTAGAAGACTCCTTAAAAAGACTCAAAGGGACTTTCTCAAAATGTTCGAAAAAACTCTCAAACTTGACTCTCAACTCTACCTTGAATTTGATTTATGAATTCAAGGTTGTGATTTGTGATAGGAAAGATCTCGTGATGTTTAGGAGTGTTTTTAGATAGTTAAACATGAGAAACGATCAAGAAATCATTGTCTGGAAACAAGTTCGCGATGCGGAGATGCATTTTAAATTTGGTCGAAGTAATTTTTTAGGCAGAGGGTTCCGCGGCCTCTTCGCTATCCGGAGAGAAAAAATATCACTTCTAAGGAATAGGTCCGCGATGCGAACTTGGTACTGGTTTTCTGTCCGACTTTTTCTTCTTTGTTTTCTAACCCCAATTCTTCTAAATTCAATTCTTTTTCTCAATTTCTCTTTAGATTCAGATACCCAATACATGTACACAAAAATCTAATCAAACACAACTCTAAAATCGACACGATTCTCAAGAAACTCATCAATCTCATCTTAACTCAAGAACGAAAGTCAATTTCAAGAACACAATTCAAGAACATCAAACCTTCAACTTTCTAGAATGAAATTAATGTTTAAATTAACATGATTGGCGTGTGGGTGAATAAACCCAACACTATGGAAGCTTACATACCTCAAAGAACTAGGTTCTTGGCGAAATCTTGAATTTCTTGAACGAACGCTTGAAACTTTGAAATTTTTCTCCTCTTGAATCTTCTCTCTAAAACCCTAAATGCTTTTGGGGATGAATGAAACTAATTCTAATCAGTTTAGACTATTAAAACCTTACTAAAAATGCTTAAATCCGATTGGGTAAGGAAAAGACCAAAATACCCCTCATATTTTTGGGTAACTTTCCTTAATTGGATAGTCCGACTTCTAACGGGAATATCTTCCTCATACGAGCTCGAAAGTTAGCAAACTCGGTGGCGTTGGAAAGATAATTCGAAGACCTTTCATTGGATATCTTATGGGTCACCTAACTCATCCTATATTGAAGGTTATGGTCATTTTAAGTTGACCCAAAACTTAGAAAAACCTAGGAATGACTTGAATGAGTTCTCTTTAATTATTTTTGGAACTCAATGTGCTACATCTAGTGATCTTAATACTTAAGAAATTTTGAATTCTTTGATAAAATCCTACTCACCACGAAGCATGGTTCAAGTCTTAGTTCACAACAATTCTGGGGTGTTACAAATCACTCATAGAATAATCAAAATCCTAGAGTGTGTTTGGATGGGCTTATAACATTTGGCTAGTATAACATAGAAATTTTAACTTATTATTCTTAAAAGCAAGTGCTTAACTCACTTTATTTGGGAAAATGCATAAGTACCCCCCTAGCCTATACCCAAAATCCCTGAGATACACCTAACCTTTACTAAGGTCCTATTACCCTCCCGGACTTATTTTTTAATTAATTTTCTACCCCTTTTCGGCCTACGTGGCATTATCCTTGAATAAATTGTCAACACGCGCTGGGCCCACAAGATAGTGCCACGTAGGCCGAAAAGGGGTAGAAAATTAATTAAAAAATAAGTCCGGGAGGGTAATAGGACCTTAGTAAAGGTTAGGTGTGTCTCAGGAATTTTGGGGTAGAATATTATAGATAAATTAAGTTCGGGGGGGTAATAGAACCTTAGTAAAGGTTAGCTGTGTCTCAGGGATTTTGGGCATAGGCTGGGGGGGTACTTATGCATTTTCCCTTTATTTTACTCGAAAACTAAAAAATGTTTGACTGCTATTATAATTTAAAAACACTTAAACTAAAGATTTTTTTTTTTTTTACAAAGAGCTTATTTTGAATAAGTGAAGTGTTTGATCAAGTTTTTAGGAGAAAATCAATACTTCTGAGGAGTAGCAACAACTATTTTTCTGAAACAAAAAAGAATAGCCCCCAAAATACTTTATTAAATTATATTTTTTTTTGAAAATACACTCAGCAGTACTTTTTAAAAATTTGGTCAAACACTAATATATGTTTAAAAGTATTTTTTAAAAAAATAGATTAGCACACAAACTATTTCTGGTGAAAAATACTTTTATAAAAAGCGTATTTCAAAATAAACTAATGGGATAATGCATAAGTACTCCTTAAATTATGACTGAAATTTCAGCTGTACACATTAACTTAACTAGAATCCTATCATCCCCTGAACTCATTTTTTTCTATATTTTCGTGCATTTTTTGTGCTGACGCGATACCTTCAATTAAGTAAGATGATTGTGTTTGTACAACATGCGCCCGCCACGTGTGTAATTATTTTTTAATTTTTTAAAACTTGATTTTTAAATGGGGTTGGGTTGGTTTCAGGTTAGTAGATGGTTCTCCCACTTGTTTATTTAACTTAAAATTCCGCATTAAGGATTTGGGTGTGGTGAGCTATTTTCTAGGAATGAAAATCTTGCACGAATTTGGCGGACTTATTGTAACCCAAAGCAAGTTTGCAATTGATCTTCTTGCTGAATATGACACCCTTGGACATTGAACAATTTCCGCTCCGCTCAATCCCATATTGAAGTTTTTCTCTGATTGAGATGTAGAGTGGGCTAAGATTACAATTGAAAATAAAAATGAAACCTCTCGATATCACTATCTCTTCGTGTTAATGTGTACTGTGACAATCAAGCAATAATCCACATTGCTAAGAACCCCGTGTTTCATGAAAGAATAAAACACAATGAACTGGATTACCACTTCATTGGAGAGAAATTGTTAGATGGCCTCATTTTCTTGTCATTTGTTCCCCTCTTCACAAATTGTTGATATTCTTACCAGAGACTTATCCATTGTTTCGGCAAGATGGGCGCACGATTACCCACGGCTACACCCCTGAATTCTTTACCAAGGCCTTGGATGGGCCACTTCATCATCATTTTCTAGGCAAGTTGAGAGTCCAAACATCGGGCTCCCACTTGATGAGGGGTGTTGACGGTTATGGAAGCTTGAGCTTGAGCTTATCAAAGAGGAAGACAACAGAGCATTCAAAGGAACTGATCTCAAAAGATTCAACTCACATTTGAGAAATGTAGTGTCCCAAGTTTGTTTTTAATAGAGCGAATTTCAAATATATACAATAAAGTAATTAGTTTAGAAGGCACAAGTATCCCCTAGAGTATGATCGAAATTCTAGAGACACACCTTAACTAAACTAAGGTCATATTACTCCCATGAACTCATTTTATATAGAATATTGTACACCTTTTGGCTTATGTGGCACACCTCATGACTCCACGCAGTTGAGGCGCGTGGGATATATTTGGATGCCACGTAAGTCAAAAAGGTGTACAAAATTACAAAAAAAATGAGTTCAGGGTGATAATAGGACCTTAGTTTAGTTAAGGTATGTCTCTGGGATTTGGATCGTAGTCTAGGGAGGTACTTCTACCTTTTCCCATTTACAATAAATATAGCCGTGCTTAATTTACATTAAAAAAAAAGGGTCAAAAGTCATTCGAAGTATATACTGACTATATACTATCCCTTGCCAAAATTCATAGAAAATATACACTAATTATACATTATAGTTTACCTATACATGAGTTGTAAACTGACTATACATACACTCACAAATTTTAATATATATTAATTATACATAAAGTACATATACATATTGAGTATACATGAAGTATACACTTATCTATTCAATCTTGATCAACTCAAAATTACCACTAAACAGTCCCAAAATTTAAGATATGATTTTTTCTCGGTGATTCGAGTCTTTTGATATATAATTAGCTCGAAATGATTCACCAACTGTAACAACAATGAAGAAGCAGTAACAAGAAGAACCAGAAGATACGAGAAGGCAAGAAGAATAATACAAGACGGGCCAAATTTTGTAAGGCAGAAGTGCGGAATGACTACTTATTTAATATATAAATTTTTTTAAAGTGGAATATTTTTTGTGTAAGAAATATAACTTAAGAAATATTTTGTCTAATTTACCCTTTTTTAATATTGCCCCATCTCAGTAAGTCTCAAATTTCAAAAAAGACTTTGATCGTCTCATTATTTATTTATTATTATTAGGAATCGTATTAACATTATATTAGGTTTTGTATAAGTTTATATATTGTATTAGAAGTTTACGTATATTGTTGGTAGAGATCTATGTATAAAGAGACTCAAGGTCTATAAATACATTGATATCATACAGTTCATACATACGTTGAAAATAAGCAATACAAAGAAAAAACAATTTTCAGAACCCTTCTATTTTTTAGTAGTAGTCACCATATATGCTATATGAATGTGAGATTTTGAATTATGAATGTGAGATTTTGAATTTAGTTTGAAAGACAAGTAGACTCCTATATTCTCCCATATATTCGAAAGTAAGGACATATATATATATATATATATATATATATATATATATATATATATATATATATATATATATATATATATATATATATATATATATATATATATATATATATATATATATATATATATATATATATATATATATATATATATATATATATATATATATATATATATATATATATATATATATATATATATATATATATATATATATATATATATATATATATATATATATATATATATATATATATATAAAGTTCGTGTGTCTTTATTCTTTCAAGAGCTTGAAATCACTAGGATACATCATATTGTTGTGTCAAGGGTATCCAAAATATGTTATTTAGCTACTTTTTTTTTATATCATTTTACTTATATATACTGTATAATTTTCTGACTTAGGAATTGGACACCCTGACATAAGAGTGGCTACGCCACTGAGCTAAATATACATAATATTTATTAAATAGGATGTATTAAAATTGATTTTTTTCGCTCAAATTATATGAAATATAATTGAATAACGACAAAATAAATGTTTATGATGATTTTGTCACTACAAAATTTATTACATGCTCACTTTTTCTCGTGATAGTTCTGGACAGTACACATGAGAGCCTCCTATATCGCCGAAACACCGAAACCCGTAGGAGAGGCATCTATCTACTTGGTCGCAAGTACGATCATCCAGAGGAGAAGATGTATACAACAGTTCTGTCGACATCCGCAAGAGAGACGCTGATTCTTCTATCACGACAGGCAAATCACTTTTGCATCCAAAATATCCATTTTTTTATTAATCTTGTCCATCCCAGTAGACACCACTTTACATAATTTAATAACTTCTGAAAGTTTTTCACTCAAATGCATGTTATGATCCGTAGCAATCACGCCGTAGCAACCACAGGCCTTGGTGGTTGTCTACTACTAACAATTTCATGCATGTTATTAACCACATGCCTTCCATCAATTTTTTTTTATCAACTCATATATTTTGTCGTCTACCTCATCTTCCAAATCCTTCCAATTAATCAAATACGGTTTTTATGACTCCACAGTAGTAGGGATCAGAGTAGATGCATTACAACCTATACGAAAATAAATTGTTAAAAAAAAACCACAATAATAAAACTTCTAAAATGAAAAATTGCACCAAAAAAAAACTTAAGTATTCACCTTGCTTTTTCCATAAAATGAATTAGTTTTTATTATTGCAAATATAATATATTATATTTCAACATTATTTTATTAAATATCTTGATATTTAGCTAAAACTTTGTTTCCTATTATTGTAGGAAGTTTATATGGGATGTGTTGGAAATAAGGTTGCTAATGACAAATATTATGGAGGACACTCTATAAAATAATAGGATGGAGAATTTAAAATGGATTAGATTATGTTCATATCAAGAAATTAATAATAGAATGGAGAATTTTAAATGGATTAGCGTATTTTCTTATTAAGGAATTAATGGGGATAAATGGTATAACTAAAGTGAAGGGTAATTCAATAAAACATAAAAGCTTTAACTTATAATATTATATTAATGCTTATATGTATATATTAATAAGGATTAGTTTAAACTAATAAGATGATGCTCATTTGTTTGCAATACAATTTGTTGGATGGTGTTGTCTAAAATTTTATATACTTCTATGAAGATGAGAGTAGTTTAATTTGAAATTTTAAAACATTATCAAATATAAATAGAAGAAGGGTTTTTTTATATTTCTTTTATTATTATTTTTCTTTTATTATTTCAATGTAAACAAAATGACTAAGCTCACCATTAATAAATCAGAAGAGGGTCATATTTACCCTTTTACTCACACAAATAAGTCATATTTGTCATTTGTTATATTTTCTCAACATATTTGTCTTTTTCATCCAACTTTAGGATCATATTTGTCATTGTACTCTAAAAATATCATATTTACCCTTACACCATTAAATCTCCACATTCTCAATATATTTTCCCTTTTCTTTCCATTTTAGGATCATATTTGCCCTTATACTCTCAAAAAAGGTCATATCCACCCCTACAACGTTATGTCTGCATGTCCTCAATATATTTGTCCTCTTCTTCCAATTTTGAGGCCATATTTACTCTTATACTCTAAAAAATTATAATTCCTACTGCGTTTAAACATCATGTCTCACCTTAATTCTCTCATGTGGATGTTGACACCCAATTTTTTACCCTTCTTTCTTCTAATTTATTGTTTTCGAGCTTCTAATTTTATAACATATAAAATAATCCTTTTTCACAATTATTTTTACTATTAAGACTATTTATCTACTAAAATTATATGTTTATTATCGAAATGATTATTGTCACTTTTACACCTTCTTTTCTTAAAATAATTATTTGTTGTTGCCTTCTCTAAAGTTTCTAACCTATTTAATTAAATATAAAATCTTATTTTTTGTAGTTGTACTTTATATTAGTGTAAGGTTGTAATATTGATATTTTATTATGTAAATCATTAGTTATCATTTTTTAATATATATATTATATTAGTTATTAAGTTAGAAGCCCAAAATAATTTAAAAGAAGAAAGGAAAAAGGGTGAGAAATTCGGCCCAAAAGCCTCAAATAAGACCAAAACTTTTCAGCCCATATTTTATATCAAAATCTGTCCAAAAAAGCCCAAATATAGGCCCAACCCAACATTTTAATCATCAGCTGAACCTAATAACACTTACCCATCTTCCCCTTACGTTTTCTTCTCCCCTTTCCTCTTTTGTAGAAGACTCCATTAATCCTCAACCAAGGACAAAAATCACCAGGCTTGTTTTGGTGAAATTTTCATCTCTTTCTTCTACAATGGCAGACGTCCCTTTCTTCCTCCCCTCATTTACATCTCTCTTCTTTAATTTGGTCAAGAAAATGCCAAAGAACTTTTGAGATTTCAGAGAAAGGATCATCAAGCAGAGATTTCAAAATTCAAACGACTATTTTGTTTCTTAAAATCCGGCCCAAACTTGAGCCAAGAACCCTAGTTCATTGCTATAAATACCGACACATTCCACTTGTTTTGGGAGGATTTTTTTTTTGGATATTGATAATAGCCTTTGCACTCATTTTTAACAAGAAGTTTTCCTGCCTCCATAGCACTTCTAACTACTGTTCTTTGCTCTAAATATTGCCTTTGCATCCCTTTTTTATCTTGGCTGAGATTCTATTTTTTAAGCTTGCTCGAGTTCGATTTGTTTGAAAATAGACCTTCGACCAAAGCACCTTGTTCACTGCTCCGCAACAGGTGATTTCGCCCTCTCTCTTTCTCTGTTTTGTTTCTATGATGCTATGTGTGCTCTAGTAGACTGATATGCACTCTAATAAATTGATATGTCGAGACTGTTTTTGTGCTTAGTTTAGCTTAATGAAGTAATTTTTAGAGTATGATTATGTTCTGTTTGACATTTAAAACCTTTTTTTTTATTATGTTTCAAACATTAAGAATAAAAATATTGCGTTCGAGTTGGTCCGTGCGCATTAGTTTCTGCGCCAAGTTACTGATCTGTGATACATATATATATATACCAGTAAAAATACGTTTAAATATGTTATAAAATATGTTTAGATAGATATAATGAGGTTGCGATGTAATAAAGGTGGTTGTGGTTGTAAGATATGTTGTAAAATTCTACTCAGTACTCCCTCTCCATAGTAAAAATACGTTTAAATATGTTGTAAAATATGTTTAGATAGATATAATGAGGTTGCGATGTAATAAAGGTGGCTGTGGTTGTAAGATATGTTGTAAAATCCTACTTAGTACTCCCTCTTCCTGTTCCGTTATCTTGTTTAGTAGTGATTTGTTACTAAATCTATGTAATTTCTCCCAAAAGATTTTTTTTTAGTTTTTTTTTTTGATTTTGTTTTTACTCTTTGTTCATCTCTTTTCTTTAACCCATGTTCTTAATACCTGCTTCTTTAATCACACCCTGGGATACACAGTCCTTTCGATTTCTCAACCATGACGAACTTTCAACCTCCCTAGGTATTTACAGGTTAATCCATCGGGTTACTAAGAAGATAAAGAACTAACCATTTACTAAGAGTAATTTAAACATATGAACATCATAATAATATAAACAAACATCATAATAATATAAACATAATGACAGTACATAATAATTTCTACATAATATAGGGAAAAACTTACAAGGATTTAGAAAACTGATAACTACTTACATAATAATGGTCGGAATGAGGTTTCCCTTTCGGGAGTCCCCGAGTGACCTTGCAGCTACTTGAAAATTAAAACACTTACACACTTTGAACACAAACGCTCACTCACTTTTTTTTTTTTTTTTGAAAGGGAAGAGGAATATGTAAACTATAAACTCTTACAATCTTTCAAGAACTTCTTTGCTTAATGCTCTTCTTACGCTTCGCTCTGCCTTTTCTTCTTGCAGAATGATTCTATTTATAGGTGGATCCGGATTTCAAGTTTGGATTTCAAATTCTGAATAAACTTTCTTCATCTGCCGGGTGCACTTTAGGCCCCATCGTCACATGGCTTGTGAAACTTTTTTCAAGATTTAATGGTCCTTCTTTGTGTTCTTGTGATAGTAGGGTCTTCTTTAGTAGTAGTGGACATGTAGTGGACATGTAGTGGATGTAGTGGAATCTTCTTTAGTAGTAGTGGGCATGTAGTGGAGTCTTCTTTATCACAATGGCTTGTGATGTCATTGCTTACGTATTTTCTCTAGGTATCCAGGTTGTGTAGCGCTATGGAATCAAAACTCATTTCTGAATCATTGTCTTCATTTGGATCGTAGTGTTGATCGAATTGGTCAATTGATAGATCATTTTCATCACTTCTTCTTTCTGTGTCTTCGTGGTCAGATTCTGCTTGATTTGGCTCTGGAGTTTCTCGTATAATTTTTTCTTGTATTACCTCCTTAGTCTTTTTTGTGAGTAATTTGTAAAGAGAACTTTTTATTATTTTTTCTATCCTTTTATTTTTTTTTCTTTTTTGGAGGAATCACTTTGTCTTTTTGCTAGTCTTTGTTATTGTACTGAAACTTGCTAGCAGAATTCTTACACTTTTGGGTAAAGTGTCAACCATCAACGGGTTTGATGAGTCTTTACCCGCTATCGTTTGAGCGGGACTAGTTGTACCTCTAGCTGGTACAATAGCTCTTTCTACATTCGTTGGAGAATGTACACCCGTCTTATTCATTTTGTAATGAGATGGAAGACTCTTTAATGGTATTGTTTGATTGGTATTTCCCAGTAAAAACTTTATCCTCTCTTGTAATGAGTGGATATGTTGTGTCATTTTTTCTTTTTCTATTTCTAGTCTCTCGATCGTCTGATTTAGTCTTCTAAAGCCTTTCGTCATTGAAGAACAATGATCGCAGAAAATTATTTTGTCTGTATCTTTTTGAATTTTGTCTCAAAGCTGGGCTTATAAAGTAATTAGGCCCAACAGTTCCTCTAGCATAATCTAGTGCTTCATTCAAATCGTTGAACCCTTTAAAAAGTGGAGTAGGAAAGTCTTTGGTTGAATCTATTACTTATATCCATGTCTGGAATACTCTTTGCAATCTCCCTTGGACTACTACATAAAATCTGAATTTTTTATCTTCATTTTTGTCTGTAAAATAATGGCTTAATTAATTGACTACTGAAATGAAGTAACTGTTGTCTCTGGGAATCTTGTTGTATGCTAGCCATAGGTTGTCTATTAGGCATCTTTGAGGTCTATCTATCTTCGTTTCTGGTTTTACCCTGAAACTTAGATTAGATGGTGGATAGAAGATTAAATTTTGTTTCCCAAAATATATTCTTTCCATGCTTATCGTATTTAGTCTCGTCTGTGGTTGAAATAAAGTATTTCCTAAAAGAGTCTGTAGATACAAGTCTTTGTCTCTTTGTCCACTTGAACTTGAGCTGGATGCTTTGTCTTTATCTTTGCCTGTACTCATTCTGAAAACAAACAATTAGTTTTCATAAGTCTGCTTAGTTGATCTGCTAAGGAATTATCTTTTCCCTTTATATGTTCTAGAGATATATTGTATATTGACGTAACGTCTAAAAAAATTAGCCATCTTCTTTTACTACTATTTTTTCCTTCTATTTTTTGGTGAAATTTTATAATAGCCTCGCAGTCAGTTCTTACCAAAATTTCTTTTTTATTAATAATGTATAATTTGAAACTATTTAAACCAAATATAACTGCTAAAATTTCTGCATCTATGCTACTCATATTTCCTTTTCTTTGTATTTTCCACTGTGATAGGCGCAAATTTTTTCCTCTTTTTTGTCTCCATATTTATTATTTTTTGTTTTTAGTGCTGCTCCCCATCCTTCTAGACTTTCATCTGTTTCCACTATTGGGTAGTCGGTTTCTAGTGGGAGGGCCAAATCTGGTATATTTTTAACCATTTGTTTGAGTTTTTGTACTAGTTTTATGTCTTCCATATTAAATGTCTTTTGCCCATGAATTCCTGTTTTAGAGTATAGGGGTCCTGCTACTTTCCCTAGATCTTTTATGAAACTTCGCGCATAATTTAATATTCCTAAAAAATTTTGTAAGTCTTTAATGTTGTCTAATTTATCAGGCATGTCGAGGACCTTTTTTGCTATATGGGGTTGTAATTTTATCTTTCCATTTCCAATTTCTACCCCTAAGAATTTTATATGAGTCTTACATAATTTCATTTTCTTTTTGCTAATTATAATTCCATTGTCTACGAACAGCTTAAACACCGTTTGTAAATGTCTTAGATGTTCATTGGTATTGTTACTAAATACTAAGATATCATCTACATAACTAAATAAAGCTTTTATAGTCTCTAAATATTAATCCATCTTTCTTTGAAAGATCGGAGGAGCTGTTTTTAAACCGAATGGCATTACCAACCATTCGAAATGTCCTTCTGGGCAAGTAAAAGTTGTCCATTCTATGATATCCTCATGCATTTTGACTTGCCAATATTCGGATTTACAATCAAACTTACTAAAAAAATTTCTTCCTTGTATTCGATTTATTAATTCTGTTTTGTCTGGTAATTTATATCCATCCATTCTAGTATTGTCATTAAGTCTTTTGTAGTTTATTACCATTCGAGCTTTTCCTCTTAGTATTTCATTGTGATTTCTTACCATAAATGCGGTTGACCTATGTTTTGAAGTCGACCTTCTTATTACCCCTAAATTTAATAATTCTTTTATTTGATCTTCAAATTCTCTCAGGTCTTCATTTGTGGATTTTATTGAAGCAGTTTTAACAGTATACTCTGGGTTAATAATATCAAGTCTGCAAGTTATATGATTGGCTTCCCAGTGCTTCAGGGGTCTTTCTCCAATTATTTCTAATTTATCTAAAATGGAGATTACTTCCTCTAGATCATTATGATATTTTATGACTCCTATATGTTGTAATCCTTTTCTGAAATTATAAAGTTTTGTATTTATTTCTATTAGATCATAACTTTTTTCTATTTGTATATCAGATAAACTTAGTTCTAATAATTCAATTTCCTCTAATTCAATTTCTTCTTTGATCATATGTATTTTAGTACAATTGCACTCTTCTCCTTTATTACATTTTAATGTATTTGTATTAGCATTTTTAAGATACCTTGATTTTGTTTGAACTGGTTTTGTTGTTATGGAGGTTTGAGTCATATTTTTAGAAAATACTCTAATTCAATTTCTTCTTTGATCATATGTATTTTAGTACAATTGCACTCTTCTCCTTTATTACATTTTAATGTATTTGTATTAGCATTTTTAAGATACCTTGATTTTGTTTGAACTGGTTTTGTTGTTATGGAGGTTTGAGTCATATTTTTAGAAAATATTACTCCGTCTCTAGTAAGGAGACAACTTCCGTTGTTATGTAATAAGAAGTCTAAGCCTAAAACAAAGTCTATTCTAATATTTAAATCTCTAACCCATATTTGTGGGTTTATAGAAATCTGCACATGTATTTAAAAAACTTATTTGAGCATTACTAACATAATGTTTATATATATTTGAAGATCCATCCATTTGCATGGCGCTTTGTGGCTCAGGAAATTCTTTTATTATTTTTGAAGGCAAGATACTTCTATTTATTATATTTTTTGTACATCCAGAGTCTACTAGAGCTAAAGTTTCTATTTCATAGTTTTGAATTCTTATTCTTGTTAAAATTTTGATAGTATTAATTTTCTTGTCTTCATTACAAATTAATCCTTCAAATGATTTGTAGTTCTCTTTTTCATTTAAGAGCTCGATTTCTTCTTCTAACGTTGTATTTTGATTCGTTCCTTCTACTTTTTCTTTTCCTTTTTCTAATTTACTTATTCTGTCTTCTAAAATATCAATTTTCTAGTTGGTTATTTACTATTTCTAGTGGATTGCTATCAATTATTTTATTTGCTACTATCGTTTGTACTTTAGAAATTATATCTAGCTGTTGGTCTTTCAAAAAATCAAAATTCTGTTCTATTTTTTCTAGTGATTTGTTTTGTTTATGTTGCAAGTTTTCTACGGTTTCTATCAGCTTTAGGAATATATCGTCTTTAGACTGACTATGTTCTGCTAAATTTATTATTAAATCTATAATAGTATTTAAATGTTGATTATCACTATGTAGGATATGGTCTCCTTCCGTAAAGTTACACTTAAGTATTGATCCAAACTTTAGTCTTCGATATTTCTTTTCTGAAACTAATTCTAAATCTAAGTATTCTAACCTCTTAATACTTCCTATTCTTGTTTTTATGCTAAATATAAGGTTCTATTTTTCCAATCTTGTTTTTCTACTCTAATAATTTGTATGTAATGATGAATTCTAGCTCCTATTGTAGGTATTTGTAAATCTATTTGTCTTATTTCTTGTTATTTGGTCTTCTATGTTTTTATTTAATTCTAATAAAGAAAAAAATATTAAATTGTTTTGTTTTACGCTTATAGAATCTGTTTTACTTTGTGGAATATAATCTGATAGACCTTCAGGGTTAGCTTGAAATTGTGTTGTTTTTCTAAGAACTTCTTTGTAAAAAGGACTGTTCATGAAAGGGTTAAGTCTTTAAGTTTACCTAATTATTTCTTAATTTCTTTTGTCTCTCTACAAAGGTTTTCTAGTTGACTATTTAATGGTTCTAATTGACTGTTATCAATTATTTTATTTACTACTATGGTCTGTACTTTAGAAATTATATCTAGTTGTTGGCTTTTTAGAAAATCAAAATTTTGTTCTATCTTTTCTAATGATTTGTTTTGTTTTGCTACAGAGTTTCTATGGTCTCTATTAGCTTTAGAAATTTATCGTCTTTGGACTGACTATGTTCTGCTAAATTTATTATTAAATCTGTAATAGTATTTAAATGTTGATTATCACTGTGTAAAATATGGTCTCCTTCTGCAAAATTACACTTAAGTAAAGACCCAAATTTTAGCCTTCGGAATTTCTTTTCTAAAACTACTTCTAAATCTAAATATTCTAACTTTTAACACTTCCTATTATGCTAAATATAAAGTTCTACTTTTCCAGTCTTGTGTTTCTATTCTAATTTTTTTTATTGTAATGATCAATTCTAGCTCCTATAGTAGGTATTTGTAAATCTATCTGTCTTATTTCCTGGGGTATAGACAATATTTGTGAAGGTGTCAATAAATTCGAGTACAATCTTACTTGTTCTAAATATGGCTGTTTTTGTTCTATAAAGAAATCGTATATATCTATATAATTTTGTCTTATTCTCAATAGATATCAATGATATTCTTGGTCAATTATAATCTGTCTTTCGTATGGCCTAAATTTTTTCTTATATATTCTAGATGGCATAAATATTATTATTTATATTTAGAGTAAGTGGTGAATGCTTATCCTAGAGGTAATACTAATTTACTAATATAATTCCTTTGAACTACTATGCGTCTATTTGCGTGTTGAATATTATTGTCTATACTAGGTAGTTCCCACTTTAATGCACTTAATAACTCTGGGTTGACTAAGGTTGGTCGATTTGACGAATATAAACCCCCGTGATTACAAAGTTTGTCTGTTAAGTCTGTTGTTTCTAATATTTCTAGATATAGGCTTAATGCCTCTTTTATTTTTAGCCACTCAGATTTAGTCTGTAATTATCTATATAAGTACCAATAATTTAACCTTAATTGGTTGGCAAAAGAGTGTTTTTTCATATATTATAAAAACTCAATACAAAAACTCAAACAAATGGTTAAAAATATACCAGATTTGGCCCTCCCACTAGAAACCGACTACCCAATAGTGGAAACAGATGGAAGTCTATAAGGATGGGGAGCAGTACTAAAAACAAAAATAATAAATATGAAGACAAAAAAGAGGAAAAAATTTGCGCCTATCACAGTGAAAAATACAATGAAAAAGGAAATATGGGTAGCATAGATGCATAAATTTTAGCAGTTATATATGGTTTAAATAGTTTCAAATTATACATTATTAATAAAAAAGAAATTTTGGTAAGAACTGACTGCGAGTAGAGCTGGGCATAATTTGGTCGAAACCGAAAAAACCGATCGAACTAATTTTTTTTAAATTTCGGTTTCGATTTTTCGGTTAAATCGGTCAGTTTCGGTTTTCAATTTTAAAATTTCGGTAATTCGGTTCGGTTTTCAGTTTTTAAGTTTTTTATTTCGGTTAACCGAAAAACCGAATTTATGTAATACATATTTACTACATATATATTTTTAAGAGTTAGCTGTTAAGTGACATAACTAAAAGCCCAACCCAACTAAGCCCAATAGCCATTATATCCCTAAATCCTTATCCACCCTAAATTCCTAATTCACAATTCACATTTCAGTTTTCACACCAAACTAAGTTCTGCCTTCTGCACGAGTGAAGAGTGAAGAATAGACGCAAGTCCGCGACTCTGCGAGGCGGCGAGCTCAGCCATCGACCTGAAGAGTAAGTTTTTTGGCCGCGATTCTCCATTATACTTTATACATATCAATTTGTTGTGATTCTCACTGATTTTCGTATGGGTTCTAAGTTCTCACATATTTTCTTCTTCTTTTTCGCAGATGACAGAAATCGGAAGTAAGATAAGTGAAAGTGGGGCTTCAAATGATACCATACATAATACTTCATCTCCGAATGAAGTTGAAGTTGACATTGAAGCTTCAAAGAAAAGAAAAGCCATGGAACCTAGGGCTGCTTGTTGGAAGCATTTTGAGAAATTCATCGATGAAGATGGAGCTACTAAAGCAAAATGTAATTATTGTGGAAAAACGTATGCTGCTGCTACAAAAGGTAATGGTACTTCCGCTATGAATAACCATATGACTAAAAAAAGTGTCCTAACTTTCCCTCTACCGAAGATTATGGTCAGAAATTAATAAATTTTTTACCATCTTCAACGGGAGCAAAGGAAGGGGTGATTAGCACTTGGAAATTTGATCAAGCACAAAGTAGAAGAGCTTTAGCTCAAATGATAATTGTTGACGAGTTGCCATTTAGTATTGTTGAGAAGGAAGGTTTTAGGAATTTCATGAAAGTTACAGTGCCACAATTTCATATTCCTTCTCGTAGAACTTTGACAAGGGATTGTTATGAACTTTATAGTGAAGAAAAAAAACTCTTGAAGAAGTCTTTCAAAGAAGCACGTCCAAAAGTTTGTCTTACGACAGATACTTGGACGTCAATTCAAAGAATCAACTACTTGTGTCTAACAGCCCACTTTATAGATAGAAATTGGACTTTGCATAAACGAATTATAAATTTTTGTCCTATTTCCAGTCATAAAGGTGATGATATGGCAGCTTCCATTACTCATTGTTTGCTTGATTGGGGTTTGGATAATGTGTTTACCATAACAGTTGATAATGCTAGTTCCAATAGTGTTACTGTTAAAGAAATATCTAAGCAACTGACTAATTGGGGAACTAACATAATGGAGGGTCAGCATCTTCATGTGAGGTGTATGGCACATATTCTTAATCTTATTGTGCAAGATGGGTTGAAGGAAGTTGGTCAGTCAGTCAAGCGAGTGAGGCAAGCCGTGAAATACATTAGACAATCTCCTGCAAGAATTAAAAAATTTAAAGAATGTTGTGAATCTCAATTGATAACTTGTAAGAAATCATTATGTTTAGATGTTCCTACTAGGTGGAACTCTACATACTTGATGCTTGATACTGCACAACACTTTGAACTTGCATTTGAAAGATATAGTTTTTATGATATTGGGTTTCTTGATTATCTCCGTACCCATGATTGTGAAGATGGAACTAAAGCAGGTGTCCTCACTAGTGTTGATTGGGAAAATGTGAGGTCAATGATTAAGTTTCTTGAAACTTTTTATACACTTACTTTGAAGGTCTCTGGTTCAAAGTATGTTACAAATAATGTGCACTTTGTGGAAATTGCTGAGCTTGATCTTATTTTGAAAGAGATGACAGAAAATGAAGATTCTAATTTGAAAAAAATGGCAGAAAGTATGAGAGACAAATTCAGAAAATATTGGGGAGAACCAGATAACATGAACAAAATGATTTTTATATCAGCTGTGTTGGATCCTCGAAACAAGCTTGATTATGTTCGTTTTGCAATTGGTGATATGTTTGGAAAAACAATTGGGGAGCCACTTGCTGATGCAGTGGATAAATACATGAAAGCTTTGTTTGATCATTATGTTAAGAAATCATCAAAAGTCTCTTTATTTTCATCATCTTCACCTACTTCATCTGGGAACTCATCGAGTATATCTAGTGTGAGCGGTGATGATAACTTTCAAAAAAGAGGATCAATGAGAACGAAGCTAGAATTTGTGAGGCATAAAGTAGTTAGTGGAAGTTCAAGTAGTAAATCAGAGTTGGGTAGATATCTTGCTGAAGATGTTGAGCCAGAGACTGATCATTTTGATATATTAAAGTGGTGGAAATTTAATGAGCCAAGATTTCCTATTCTTTCTGAGATGGCTCGTGATGTATTAGCCATTCCTATTTCAAGTGTCGCATCTGAATGCGCATTTAGCACAGGAGGTCGCATTCTTGATCCTTTTAGGAGTTCATTGACTCCTAAACTAGTGCAAGCTCTTATTTCTCTTCAAGATTGGTATAGAAGTGAACCAATTCCAATTAATGTTGAGGAAGATCTAGAATATCTTGAGCTACTTGAACTTGGTAAGAATTTAATATTTTGTGTTCATTATATCAAAAATAATTTCTTATTTATGTTGCTTATATCTAACAAGTTCTTTCATGTTTTTGTAGATATGGCTCATAGTGGAAATGAATCTAGTATTGTGGATGTGTAGTTATAACTATCAAGCAGTAAGTAAAATTTAATTTAAAATCTTTTTCTATTAGCATTCAACACTTGTTTTTCTCTTTTTTTCGTTGAGTTGAGTTTACTTTCTATCATATATCTAAAGAGTTCCATTTTCTCTCAGGCATATTTATAGTTTGTATGTTATTATGGTGAACTGATCGAGTTGGACTGCAGTGTTGTTGTTGGACTGCAATGAAATGCACACAAGGAATGCCAACTTTCTTCTGATAGAGTTGGACTGCAGTGTTGTTACTGATTCTTATTTTGTCTTGTTGGTTCTTGTTTTGACTACTAATTATTATTTTGTATTGCTGGACTGCTGGTTCTTGTTTTGTACTGTTATTGATGTCTAATACTCTTGGTTTCTTAGCTTTTTGTTGCAATCTTGAACTTGAAGTGCCACTTTGTAATTTTGCTTTTGAATAGTAAATTAGTGATTAGTGTTTCATCATTCATGTATGTATTAATGTCTTGATGATATTCAATTATATTCTTCTCAGTTCCCACAGGCAGTAAGCACTAGTGCAACGTGCACTTAGTTTTTGCAATTAGTATGTGTGCAAGATAGTCACTTATTAAGTGCACATCAATAATTGATTGACTGACCATACAAAGTGCACATAATTTGTAGGTAGCGTAGGTAGTACATAGTAGGTAGTGTACACTTATGACTTACCTAGTAGGTAGGAAGAACATTATCTGCATATTAGTAATGTACATTTACTTTGATCAAGGATAGCGTAGGTAGTACAGTAGTAGACACTGATATGTAGTGTGTATGTGTTAGTTTGTTACTGATCAGTGTTTCATGTATGTGTTGATGATATTCGAACCGAAAAAATTAACCGAACTGAACCGAACCGAAATTGTAAAAACCGAACTGAACCGAATTTATTTCAGTTCAGTTTCAGTTTGTATTTTTTTCAAACCGAACCGAATTTCGTAAACCGAACCGAACAAACCGAATGCCCAGCCCTAACTGCGAGGCTATTGTAAAATTTCACCAAAAAATAGAAGGAAAAAATAGTAGTAAAAGAAGATGGCTAAATTTTTTAGACGCTACGTCAATACACAATATATCTCTAGAACATACAAAGGGAAAAGATAATTCCTTAGCAGATCAACTAAGCAGACTTATGAAAACTAATTGTTTGTTTTCAGAATGAGTACAGGCAAAGATAAAGACAAAGCATCCAGCTCAAGTTCAAGTGGATAAAGAGACAAAGACTTGTATCTACAGACTCTTTTAGGAAATACTTTATTTCAACCACAGACGAGACTAAATACGACAAGCATGGAAAGAATATATTTTGGGAAACAAAATTTAATCTTCTATCCACCATCTAATCTAAGTTTCAGGGTAAAACTAGAAACGAAGATAGATAGACCTCAAAGATGCCTAATAGACAATCTATGACTAGCATACAACAAGATTCCCAGAGACAACAATTACTTCATTTCAGTAGTCAATTAATTAAGCCATTATTTTACAGACAAAAATGAAGACAAAAAATTCAGATTTTATGTAGTAGTCCAAGGGAGATTGCAAGGAGTATTCCAGACATGGATAGAAGTAATAGACTCAACCAAAGACTTTCCTACTCCACTTTTTAAAGGGTTCAACGATTTGAATGAAGCACTAGATTATGCTAGAGGAACTGTTGGGCCTAATTACTTTATAAGCCCAGCTTTGAGACAAAATTCAAGACCATCTTTGCAATACAACATTCAAAAAGATACAGACAAAATAATTTTCTGCGATCATTGTTCTTCAATGACGGAAGGTTTTAAAAGACTAAATCAGACGATTGAGAGACTAGAAACAGAAAAAGGAAAAATGACACAACATATCCACTCATTACAAGAGAGGATAAGGTTTTTACTGGGAAATACCAATCAAACAATACCATTAAAGAGTCCTCCATCTCATTACAAAATGGATAAGACGGGTGTACATTCTCCAACGAATGTAGAAAGAGCTATTGTACTAGCTAAAGGTACAGCTAGTCCCGCTCAAACGGTAGCGGGTAAAAGACTCATCTAACCCGTTGATGGTTGACACTTTACCCAAAAGTGTAAGAATTCTGCCAGCAAGTTTCAGTACAATAGCAGAGACAAGCAAAAAGACAAAGGGATTCCTCCAAAAAAGAAAAAAAAAAGGATAGAAAAAATAATAAAAAGTTCTCTTTACAAATTACTCACAGAAAAGACTAGGGAGGTAATACAAGAAAAAATTATACGAGAAACTCCAGAGCCAAATCAAGTAGAATCTGACCACGAAGACACAGAAAGTAGAAGAAAATGATCTATCAATTGACCAATTCGATTAACACTACGATCCAAATGAAGACAATGATTCAGGAATGAGTTTTGATTCCATAGCGCTACACAACCTGGATACCTAGAGAAAATACGTAAGCAATGACATCACAAGCCATTGTGATAAAGAAGACTCCACTACATGCCCACTACTACTAAAGAAGATTCCACTACATCCACTACATGTCCACTACTACTAAAGAAGACCCTTCTATCACAAGAAGACAAAGAAGGACCATTAAATCTTGAAAAAAGTTTCACAAGCCATGTGACGATGGGGCCCAAAGAGCACCCGGCAGGTGAAGAAAGTTTATTCAGAATTTGAAATCCAAACTTGAAATCCGGATCCACCTAATTCTCTACCTGCATATTCTTTTGAATTTATTTTTAAGGGGTTCATTAATTTGATTCCTTTATTTCCCATTATACCTACGACATCGTCTATCTTTATTTTAAACCTTGAACTGCTATTGGTGGCTAATTTTCCTATAAAGCCGACACAAACTAAATGATTGTTTCCACAGTTCATTTCTTCGTAACCTTTGGTTTGTATACCTATTTTTATGTATTTTCCAAATTCTTTTGAATTTATCATGAAATCTGGACTACAATAAAATATTCCTCCATTATTACTCATGTCTACTTCCGTTAAACCTATTATTGATCTTTTAGACTCTGACCATCTGCTATCATATAAAGTAATTAGTACTTTAGTACCCAAATTTTTTTTCTAGTTAAACCTTTAAGCCCAATTACTACCAATCCCATGTGCATGAGATTCATTCGTCTTTTTTGTATTTCTTGCATAGATTCTTTACTAATTAAATTTATACTCTCACTATCATTTTCTGATACACTTAACTGTTTTTCTCTATAGTGGCTGTATAGATGTGCTGTTGACGAGAAAAAACCTGTATTATAGAGAACTTGTGGATTTAATAACTTTAATTTATTTTGTTTGAATATTTCTATGTCTCTATCTACATCTATTAGTTCATCCAACTGATGACTACCACTAGGTCTAGATGAGTTATTCATTATTCGGGCTAACATATTATTCCCTAGTCTATCTTGAGAGAAACTGGTCCTTTGTCTTTCTTGGGAGTTTCTATTCCTGTTTGAAAAAAGGTCCATGTTTTATCTTTTCTTTTAGGTCTATCCTCTTGAGGAGTTAATTCAACTCGCTTGAGCTGTTCTATTAGGTTTTGTATATCGTTTTCTTGCTTATCTTTTTTAGTAGGGATTTTCTTTTCCAATAGACTATCCAATTTTTTATTTATTTCTGTTATTTGGTCTTCTAGGTTTTTATTTAATTCTAATAAAGC
>NW_006239450.1:165297-175025 GCF_000226075.1 Solanum tuberosum
CTCTCTTTCTTTACATGTACACTTTGGAGCAAAATTGAGTCTTGATTCAAGACTCTAGCAAATTTCAAGTTTTATAGACTTGACGTTATCCTCATACCCGCACATGGAGTCTTCACTACATTTTTACTATTCCGAATGGCAAGCAAAATAAGCGAGCCTCGCTTGGAGTCACTCATGGCTATTTATATTTTAGCATTAACTTGTTTATTTATTTTTCTTTATATTTTATACTTGCTTATGTGACTTGAATATGTTTTATTTTTGAATTCTCAAATAGGTAACATAATATAGATGTTTGGGTTTGGGTATCTTTAGCTAGAAACAAACATTTATTAGTCGCTTTACCTTTTATAAACTTCATTTGGCAAACCTTTATTAAAAAATACTTCTTTTTGCTCCATTTTAAACTCACTAGATTTATTAAGTTTGACTCAAACTTGGCAATGTCTTACAAAGAAAATTTGTTGTTCTAAACTCTTATTTTTCTAAAACTTTTTCTAACGGGAGCACCTTGTCGGTCAATGAGCAAGTGTCTATTTTTTTAATTACTTATTTTTAGCCATGGATTTGTCTAAATTGATCTAAAGAAATTACTCTTTCTTAAATCTTTTTCATTCTAATAAATTGCAAAAGAGCTTTTAAAATAAAAAATGTTTTCCAACTTGGTTATTCAATCACTTAATATTTAGCACTCATATCTTTCTATTAAAATTAATTAATCTAAGTTTGGCCGGTAACCGTCTTTAACGGATCTTAAAGGATGTCTTACCCCTTTCCTTTAGGATAACTAGAACTCTTACCTAGAATCTTTTTAAGTTAGTAGACCTTAATTGAAGTCAATTTTAGTATTACTTAGTTAAATATTTAGGTGTCCTAATTCACCATAATAATTAGGTGGCGACTTCTTAAGTTAGTTAATAATTTGGAAATAACCAATATGTTGTACACGTTTTGACCTCGAGTTAAAATGCGGTATAACAGTGGATCCTTCGAAACATATTATTTCTCAATTAATTTACTAACTTGTTTAAACTCTTTTAATCTTGTCACATTAAAAAATTAACACTCAAAAACATCATTTTTTATCGATGGTGGAAACGATTTCACCACTCAAATCTCGTCCAAATCAAAACCCAACTTCTTTTATTGCGATAGACAAGGGCAGATCTATGTGTATAGGTGGGGGGTGTGCCACACCACCCAGTGACCTCAGTTAAAACTTTGTATATGTATACATATAACAAAGTGGTTATATATTAAGTGTGTCAACCATTAACCAAAATCGCTAGTGGTGCGACTGGTAAACGATAGAGGGTGTGTTTGGTATGAATGAAATGTTTTCCATGGAAAATATTTTTATAATACCCCGAAAATTTCTAAGCTAAGACCCGAACTATTCTTCATTTACATGTAGGGTAGTATCGAGTGATTCTTAAATTGTCCATATGTGTAAAGGTAAATTCCTTAGTGTGGGAATGATTTTGGATATCAATTAAGGTCACTAGAATCTCCTAGCACAAAGTTGAGTTGAAAGTTTCCTTATCGATTAAGTTTTGATGTAAGATTCTATCGCTTAGAATATAAAGAGTTACGTGGCCCATAAATAATTAAATTAAAGGTATTTGAATCTTCTTTCCAACGCCACCAGTTTTGCGTCAATCTGAGTTTCGAGTAGAAAGTTATGATTATTTTAATAATCTGATGCAGTGCAGTGACATATTAGCCGACGGAAAAACATTAAAAAGAGTTGTTGTGTCTTTTTACTTCTAAGAAAATCCTAAACTAATTTTTTGACTAACTAAAGGCCCAAACCAATCATATTTTCATCTCTTAATCCCTCATTCTCTTCTCTCTCAAACCCTAAGGAAAAATCAAAGTAGAAGACTTCCATTCAAGATTCTTTCAATCTTTTTCAAGATTCTTCTTCAGGATAAGTCCTTCTCCGTGAATTTCATTCTTTCCAATTCAGGGTAAGTCCTTCAAGCTAGGGTTTCAAGGCTTCTAATCAAGTTCTTTTTCAAGATTCTTCAGAACCTTGTTCTTTCAGGTATGTAATGTTATCATAGTGTTGGACTAGCTCGTCCTCTCGCCCTACATCTACTTTCAAATTAGTAAGAGACTAATCTAGGTTTCTATTCTTAGAATTGAGTATTCTTGAGATGAGTTGATTTTGAGTTCTTGAGTTCCTGATTCTTTTTTGAAATTCTATTCCTAATTATTGAATTGCTATATATTGTGCATTAAGATTCTTGAGTTGATTCATTCATGTCTATATTTCAGCATGAACTGTATGAATTGAGTATTCTTGAGATGAGTAGTATCGTTGAGTTCTGAGTATTGAGTTTTCTATATTGTTATTGAGATCCTTGAGTTGATTCGTTCATGTCGATATTTCAGTGTGAACCCTATTTTGAGAATCTCTTAAATTCAAAATTTGTGTTTTAAACTGATTTTTTTGAGAAAGCAAAAGATGAGTTTTGAGAAAGAGTTTTAAAACATGATTAGTATGACAGTCGAGTATGTCATCAATGTTTAAGCAGTATGGTATCTAGATATGCCATCAATATTTATGCAGTATGACTTCCCGAGTCATCATTGATCAGATCACAATATGATTTTTGATAAAGTTTTGACAAAAAGTTTTCAAATATGAATTGAGTAAGAGTATAAGGGAACTAAGTATTTCCAAACGTATCAATTTTTACATTGAGAAAAGAGAAATTTTAATTTCTAAATGAGTTAATGAGTTTAGAGATATTTCAGAGTAGTTACCTCTTTTAAGAGGATATTTTGAGTAATTACCTCAAACTATAGAAAGAGTATGTTTTATACATTTGAGCATGAGTATATATTATTAGTAGTATTGAGCACCGATATGGGGATGAGTTTAGAAAACTCAAAATCCTCATAAACCATGTATGCCAACATGAGTAAATGATCATACTTTTTAGATGAATCCTTATTGCCTAGTGGGATCCACTTAGTTGAGGTGTTTTATACCCCGGCAAGGTATAAGACAGTTCTGGCAGTGCGGATGAGATGTTGTATCATCACGTAACTCATAGTGATGGTTGTCGGTTAGAGAATCTCCCAAATTGAGTTAAAAGTGTATTTTATTATATCACTTAATATGTTGAGTCCAGAGATGAGTAAGTATTTTGTTAAGTTTTAATGATTTCACTTTTTTATTTCTTTACATTCAGTTGAGTTTATGTTTTATCTAATGCAGTCTTATCAGTTCAGTTATTTGTTAATCAACTATATTACATACTCGTACATTCAATGTATTGATGTCATTCGACATGCATCTTTTAATGATGCAGATACAGGTTCTTAGGATCCTCAACAAGAGTCCGTTGAGATCACTTCATCCGCTCATCAACTTTTGAGTAAGACCTCTTATCTCCGAAGGACTCCAGTTTTATGAGTTGTTAATAGTAGTTCTTTTGAAGAGTTGTGGGTCTTGTCCTAACACTCATCTTTGTACAGTAGAGGCTTCATAGATAGAAAATTTTGGAGTCTTTCAGTTTCAGATGTTTTATTTAAAACTTATAATTCATACTTAGTATATTCAGCAAAGTTTTGAGATTCAGTAAACTATTTTTTAACGTTTCTTTCAATTTTATGCTTATGTATGCTTGATTTAGTCTTTCGCTTGTAGTCAGCCATGATGAGGGTTCGCTTGGGGACCATCAATGATTCTCGAGTGCCGGCCACGTCAAGGGTGTAGGCTCGGGACGTGACAGTTTTCTGAAAAACAAATGGATTTCTGACTTATTTTCTCATGTTTGGTTGGTGAATAAAAAATATTTTCTGTAAAATAATTTTTAGTGATTGGTTTGTGAATGTAAAACATTTTAAAGAAAATATCTTTTAACTTTTACTAGAGAGTAGAAAATAACAAAATTTTGCTAGCGTGGACAATTTTGCTAGTAACGAAGCTAATGACGGTCCTAATTTTAGTTTGGGAGTTTCACAAGATCAACCTGAAGAACAAGTTGGTATAGATGTTAATCAGAACAAATGAGACAATACATGTTCAGAAAAAGTGTTGTAAAGGTAAGAAAAGATTACAGAGTTAAATGATATGTAAATATTGAAAAGAAGACGCATTGATATTGCATCTAGCTCTAAGAAATTCATTTATAGTGATGATGATTTTGAGGATTTACCTCCTCTATTTTAGTCAAATAAATTGAAAAATAAAGTTGTGCTGGAGAAGAAGAAACCAGGGAAGGATACAAAGAAATGAAAACGATTGCCCAACAATCTGATTCAAATCTTCAAACAACTTTACGAATATGAAAAAATGCAGTTAATGATTTGTAAGTTGAATTAAACTTGAAACAAATAATGAATTAGTCATGCAATCTAATTCAAACTTTTGAACCTTTCAAATTTCGAACTCTCTATTCTAAATTGATATATTCTATCATCACTGAATTCGACAATAACTGGAAATAAGCATGAATGAGAAACATACCTAATGAAAGACCAGACAATTATTTGAGATTTAAATAACGAATTAAAGCATGCAATCTAATTCAAACCTTGAAACAACTTTACTAATGTGAAAAAATGCAACTAATGAACTGGTTATTGATTTGTAGGTTGAACTAAACTTGAAAAAACATAATGAATTAGGTGTGCAATCTAATTCAAAACTTCAAACTCTCTACTCGAAATTAATTAATCTATCATCACTGAATTCGACAATAACTGACGCTGAATTCCAAAAACTTAGAGTATTAGTGTTGTATAAAGTGACGGTTGAGAAGCTAGGAAGATAAGTATAGCCCTAATTGTGTAGAAAATTGCGAGTGAAAGCGGCAAGAGAAACATTGAGAGAAAAAGTTACGGGTGAGAAATTTAAATGGAAAGAATAAGGATGCAGTCAATTTAATTCAACCAAATTTCTACATATGGTTAAAAGAATTATGTTGATACATGTTGTAAATATTTTTTAAATAGTGCACACTTAGGTGATTTATCCTGTCTAATTTATTTATTTTCTTTAGCCTATGGAACGGTCCAAACGACATTGCTAAAGCCATACAAGCTAGCGGGTTTATTCAGATGAGTTAAAAAGTTATATTATTAAATAAGCTCTTAAAATCTTAACTCAGCCCTATCAATCATAGGTTGGCCATCCTGATTCAATGGACCTAGCCCTTATTGACGATTCTACATTCTATCATTAAGAAATATTTAATGAAAAGATATCAATAAAGTTAAAGGAAATTATGGAAAAAAGTCATTTTATTTTGTTTTGCATTAATAAAATCACTCAACTTGTATTTTATATCTCTCAAAAAAAATCATTTGAGCAAAGAGAACCACATCAAATTCGATCAAGATTAGCCTATACAAACCATATTAATTAGCACCATACCACGATTTAAATTTTATTGAATAAAAAACACATATTTCATCACATTCACATTCAATGGTTCTGGTAGAGTGGTGAAAGTGATCTTGGATTATCATGAGTGACTCTTCTCATAATATTTCCTTTAAGACTAGACAATTTATGAAATATGACTCTCTGATCGATTTTGTGGCAATTCTTCATGTCCAATAAAGAAATACAAGCAACCTAGGATATATTGAAATATATGACCATCGCCAAATTGACCAATTACGTCTAAACACAAATTCCATCATGTGAACAATAAATTGTAGTATAAAGACAACTAACTTAATGCAATGCTCTATAACCACAAAGCTAATGTATTTTTCCAACCCCATGAAATCCCGATCAACTTGAGATGACCTTATGAGATTTGACATATTTTTTCTGCACTTCAGTTACAACCTTAAAATCCACACCCAGAGACGAAAATAGGGTGAATCTAGAGGCAAATTCTCTTGTGATTCCAACATTGATAATGAAAAAGTTGTTATAGGCTACTCTTCCTTCCAAAACCATATTTATTATGTGTATGAACTCTACTAATTTACTCTTTTCAAAACGTATTCCAGTACAAAGAGAAGCAAGCAAGACCAGTATAATAACTTCAAAAATGATTGTTCTTTATTATGTAGTAACACAATGTTATATGATGTTACTACTTGTTAATCAAGTCTCAAAATTAGCAAATAAAATAATCTTAATAATACTTTTTTATTTACATAATTTTAAGTTTTAATTATTATTTTATTTAATCCAGTAGGCATATTTAGGTTGGTCTAGAGAATCATTATTCTTACCTAGTCTTCAATTATCTTATCCCAAAGCCCAATACTGTTAAATCATCAATTGGGCTATAACTGTCAAATTTTACGTATAAAGTCATTTGCTGGTTACGAATATTGCACTTAACATATGCCAACCCAAATCCTTCTCCCTAATAAACAAAAGAAAAACTCCAAAGCTAAAAATATGTAAATTTCAATTTTTTAAAAAAAAATAAGAAAAGAAATTTGGATTGAAAATTAATATACCTCAAAAATTTCAATGTTCTCCAAATCAACAACTTTCCTTGCAACTAAGATTTTGGATATATCTGAAGCATGACTGCATGAGCTTCCAAGAATAGTTTTCATGTAGAGAAAACGAAACAATTGTACAAGCATTTTTCAATCACATTATTAAAAATAAGAAGTATGGAAAAAAGTACTAAAATATTAAAATACGCCATACGTGAATCTACTAGCTCACCTTTGTAATTATAGCATACTCAAAATTAGATTTGTCATAAAGGTCAAACTAAAGCAAATTCAAGTCAAATGTGGAATACTTCCAATTTTATTCCACATTGCAAATATCTCCTCTCATTTCTTATATGTTGAACTAAATTTCTTTGGACTTTATGGTAAGGTTTAATGTCATGATTCAAAGTATACTGTAAGCATAACATGACGTATATAACCTTGAGAGGTCCTACACAAGTCACTTAGCATACATCAGATAATAGAAATAAAAACTTTAAAAGATAGAATTTCATATATCAAAGAGTTTGACAAAGCGGAAGTTTAACAAAAGTCTCAATAAGCCAACTAATACATCATAAGGAAAGTGATTAGGACGTAACTCATACATCACATACAATTCTGAAAACGGAAAAAACATTAAGCTATAAAGTGTCTCGGTCATCAGAACATGAAGACTCACCAATCATTTGAAGCACCCTATATATGTCTAGCCACGAGTGTGTGAGGTACGAGCGTCAGACCCTACATTCTTGAGATAATATAGGCACAAGTATGCATTAGTACATGAAATGTACTAAGTATGTGGCGATATGCATAAAATAGACATGATATCATGAATGGCTTAAAGCATGTTGACATGATCATTCTTTGAACATTTAAAGACTTAAGGAGGCAAAATATAAAAACCATAAGATATAGTCAATCAATTTGAAATAGGGGACATAAGAAAAGCTTGAAGAAATCATAGTCATTTTTGTGGGATAATAGCTTTATCCGACAATAAGACCATGAGAGCTATGTCATGAAATAATCCGGTATATCCCTCATACCGAAAGAAGGAGAATCTACTTGTCAAGGTAGAATCTGTACATATCATCCTTTGCTAAAGTGGATCCACTGGCTAGGTCATTTAAGACAATCATATGGGGGCACGTAGTTTGAGACTAGAGGTTGCTACTAGAGACTACCTTATTTGAGTCTCCACCTCAAAGCCTTCTCAGTGCTAAGTCTAAATCCCAATGGAATAGATAAAAGTCAAATATCAATTTAAAATAGGAATGACAATGATCAATATCAATCCACATCTTTCAAGATCAAAACATAGAATAGCTCCTTAAAACATAATTCAACATAGATGAGAAAATCTTTCAGCAATGTGAATTCATATGTGAGAAATGCCTTTCACAATCATGATTATAATAAAATGTGAGAAATGTCTTTCACAATCATGATTATAATAACATGTGAGAATGCCTTTCACAATAACATTGATACTTTCCTTTCAAAGCATCCCTAATTCATTTACAATAAATTCATAAAAACATGCATATCTTCGTAAATTCATAATTCATAGGTTCATGAGTTCTTCATAGATTCATAATTGAAAATCATAATTTAGGCATGGGCCAATATATTTTCAACTAAACATCATGAATTAACGTGGGATCATGCAAGGCTAAATCAACAACAATAAATCATAATTGAGTGAAACCCATAAAAATTGAATTGAAAACCTTAATTTGAATCAATTGAAATTGAGGGGAGACATTGGAAACCTTAGGGAACCCATGGAGGAAAGGACTCCATGGCTGAATACCCACATACCTTGATACCAAAAGACCAATATAGATGGTGAATTGATGCCCTTGATTGAACCCTAGCTTCTTCTTCTTCTTTATGATTTTGGGAGGTAAATTGGAAGAATGTATTTGGTTAGATTTTCGGGAAATAGAAGAATGAATTGGAAGTGGGTAATTAGAGGCATAAAAGCTTTACATAGGACGTAAGGTAGAAGGCAAAATGACATAGTATTGGGTTAAATCAATTAGGAAAAGACCCAAAGGCCCCCATAAAATAACTGTCAGACTCGGCCTACGGACGGTAGGACTTTCTACGGTCCGTACTGGTCAATCATAGACCAAGTACTGAGACCATGAAACCACCTATCTTTTGACGAAACACTTCTACAACTCGTAGGTCTTTCTACAGTCCACATACACCAACTATAGAAACCAACTTTAACCCTTACAATTTCACTAAATTTGGGATTCACCTACCAAACCTATCACTACTAAAAAAACAGTGAATACCGACCTAAAAATTTCCGACCTCAAATGGAGGTCGGTATTTATAAGAAGTCGGTTTTTACACAAAATAAAGCGGGAAAACTAAATTCCGACCTCTGGAGGTCGGAATTTTTCCCAGAAAAAATGAATTGCAATAAAAATTGACCTCTTGATGTCGGTATTAAACAAATAAATAAATAACAATATTTTATTTTTTCTCCATTATATAATACCGACTTCCGTATGTTGGTAAAATTAAATAGTATGAAAAATAAATTAATATAAAATACCGACATCAAGAGGTCAATTTTTATTGTAATTCATTTTCTGGGAAAAATTCCGACCTCCTAAGGTCGGAATTTTTTCTCAATTATGTGTAAAATTATAATACCGACTTCCGAATGTCGGTAAAATTAAATAGTATGTAATTAAAATATCGACCTCATGAGGTCGGTATTTTTTATTTCATCTAATTACTATTAATTAAAGCGACATCCGGAGGTCGATATTTTTATTTCATCTAATTACTTTTTAAAAAGCGACATCCGGAGGTCGGTTTGTTTAAAATGTTCAAACTAAATTTTCATTTTACATCTATAATTAATTGTTTAAAAAAGTGTACAATAAAAAGTTAGATCAATAATCCATATTTAGAATATGAAATTACGTTGATATGAAAACCGACAACAATGCAAAATAAAAGCGGGAAAACCAAATTCCGACCTCAGGAGGTCGGAATTTTTAATGAATTACAATAAAAACCGACCTCCTGATGTCGGTATTAAACAAATATATAAATAAAAATATTTTATTTTTTCTCAATAGGTTTTGTGTAAAATAAAATACAAAAAAAATTATAATACCGACTTCCGTATGTCGGGAAAATTAAATAGTAATAATAAATTAATATAAAATACCGACCTCATGAGGTCGGTATTTTAATTACATACTATTTAATTTTACCGACATTCGGAAGTCGGTATTATAAAATATCTAATTGAGAAAAAA
>NW_006239450.1:175936-178455 GCF_000226075.1 Solanum tuberosum
AAGTGAAATGCCCCAGGTGAAAGATAAATAACAATTTGTATGTTTAGTTGGTGGATTTTTAGCTATTCATATTTTAGTATACTTTATATTTTAGTAGTTTTAGTGTTTGTTCGACATTGTGAAAGACTATTTGGATTAAGCCTTCTGTTATGATAACTTTGTTTGATATATTTGTTCGAATTTGTGACATTATTTTGTACTACTTTGTTTTAAGTTTTATATTTAATTGATATAGATGATAGATACAGACAAGGGTAAATAAAAAAAATCCGCTAATCCAAAAAAGAAATTTAAGGCCAATGATATGAGAAGGCCCACTGGGGTCGTGATATCTGATGAGCCCTCTCGAGTTAATATTTCAAAACGAGCCTCAGTTTCAACTACTCACTCGGCACACCAGTCACATAATGCCTCTACTCACGTGTCTCCACAATCTGGTTATACTATATCTACACTCACTGTGGTACCTAGTTCGGGTTACCAAACATTGTAGGGCTATTCACATCTTGGTCGTGGGTCTATCATACCATCAGCTAGTGCTAGTCAGTGCAATAGTTTGAATAGTGATAGTGGATCAATTGGACTTTCCAATCTTCATCTTGAATCCAATGGATCAGAGCTTAATACTCCCACCACCCAGCACTCAGATGCACATGGTCCTCAGCCAGGCGATAGGGAAAATTTCTGGAGACTCATCATCGAGCCATTAGGATACAAGTATGATTTAATTATGTTTCATCTTTCATTTATCTATTTATATTTTAATTGATTGATTATTTTTTGTTTACTCTACTTTGTCAATGAACTTGTATTTCAGCTTACGTCCGGATGTGGGTATGGCAAAGATTATCTTAAAGTGCATCATAACTCACTATAATGGTGTGTACCTGAATTGGAGTTCGATTTCACTTAACACCCAAGGAAAGATGTTCAACGAATTTAAGGTAAGAATGTATATCAATTAAATTCACATCATATACATTTAAATTCGCTATTCATTTGAACAATAAATATTTAGTTATTTTTTATTACAGAAATATTATGTATGGGCTCCCGAACACGAGGATGACGTTCAAGTGAACTTCAAGCTTAAAGCTTCAAAGTTGCTTTCTAGCACATTTTGTGACTATCGGAGAGAAAACAGAATTCCTAAGTTTATGTTACCGGATCGATGGGCTCTATTATTGAAACATTGGAGTACTGATGAAAAATTTAAAAAGAGGTGTGAGATTGGGAAGATAACTCGCGCATCAGAAAAGGGAGGATCTTTGCACACTGGTGGAGCTATTAGCCGGGTTACTAGGAAGGAAAGAATGGTATACTTTCTTAATTTAGAAAAATAATTTTTTTCTTTTTTGATAAGTAGTTTTTGGAGATTAATGAGATCAAATTCTATATATGTTATTTGCAGGAAAAAGAGTTGATAGGCCGGTACCTGTAGAAGAGATGTTCAAGGTTACTCACATCAAGAAGAATATGAACCCCACAGAAGAAGAAAGATGGATTGAGCCACGTGCTCATATGTAAGAACTCCATTCAAACTAAATCTTTTTTTCTTTTCCTTGTATATATTACATTCTTATTCGTAGAGTTCTTTGTTTAAATTACAGGATAGATATATACGAATATCTTAGGAATATCGTAGTACTCTACCTCTTGATAGTCGAGACAGACCATTTACACAAGAAAAAAATGAGAATTTTTGGAAACAGAGTGCTGGTGAACCGATTAGAGGTTCAGTCTATGGCTATACAGAAAAGGCGTATCAGAAGAAGAAGTCTTGGTATTGTGGTTCATCATCCTCAAACTTCGATGGCGGGGATAGAGAGACAATATCTGCAATGGAGAGTAAAATAGCTTATCTCAATGCCGAGCTTGTTGTTGTAGCCGAAAGAGAGAAGAAAGAGAGAGGAAGAGATTGCGGCAGCAAATGAGGTAGAGAACAAGAGGTATGCAGCGCTTCAGGCCCAACTAACTTTTCTTTTTGAATCAGGAAATATTCTTCCTCCATGTCTGGCTAGGAGTGATGGATCTGATCAGGAGGGTGATGAGAATGATAAGTCTGATAAGGAGAGTGAGGGTGATGAAAAGTAGTTGTAACTATTTGGCATTTTAGACTTCTATATTTTTGGAATTGTTTGATCGTATTTTAGTTTATTTTGAAGTTGGATGAAGTTCATTTTGAAAATAGTTTAATGTATATGTTGAAAAATAGTGTTGTTTTGGTTGGATGAAGTTTATTTGGAATTCTTTGGGTTGTTTTGGTATAAATATGCAGGTGGGCAACTAAAATTGCAGCAATTTGCTGCCAGTTTTTGTAGCAGAAAACCGACCTCCGGAGGTCAGAATTCCAAAACTAAAAAAATAAAAATACCGATCTCCGGAGGTCAAAATTTCAAAAATAAAAAATAAAAATACCGACTTTCGGAGGTTGGAATTCCAAAACTAAAAAGTAAAAATACCGACCTCCGGAGGTCAGAATTTCAAAAATAAAAAATAAGAATACCGACCTCCGGAGG
>NW_006239450.1:178497-192868 GCF_000226075.1 Solanum tuberosum
CCGCCCTCCGGAGGTCGGAATTTCAACATTACAAAAATAAAAATACCGACCTCTGGAGGTCGGAATTCCAAAACTAAAAAATTAAAAATACCGACCTCCGGAGGTCAGAAATTTCAAAAATACAAAAATAAAAATACCGACCTCCGTAGGTCAGAATCTCAAAAATAAAAAATAAGAATACCGACCTCCGGAGGTCAGAATCTCAAAAAATAAAAAATAAAAATACCGACCTCCAGAGGTCGGAATTTATATTAAATTAAAAATAAAAAAATTAACAAATACCGACATCCGGATGTCGGTATTCCAATATATGAGAAATAAATATTTTGACCTCAGGAAGTCAGAAATAATAAAAATAAAAAATTTCTGACTTAAAATAAAAACTGACCTCTCGAGGTCAATAAATACCGACCTCCAGAGGTTAGTATTGAATAGCGACCAAGATTTTTCTGACCTAAGTTGGGATGTCGGTTTTAGGTCGGTATTCGTAGGTCGGTATTCACTGTTTTTTTAGTAGTGTATCTACGACTCATAAAAGAATGATGCACCATCCCGGGGAACCGTAAAAAGGATAGTGGAACTTGATTTTAGATAATTATTTTCTCCCTGGCTATGGCTGTCACCTACAGCCCGTAGAAGCTTCTACGGTTCGTAATGACCCGTAGATACAGTTTGCAACCCAAAAACTTCGTTTCTTTCTTTTCCAAATTTTGAGGTGTTACATTTAAGTTCCACGTGTCCAAAGTTGAGTGGATTTACATTCTACCAGAGCCGTTAAAATGGGTTGGGCTAGCCTATATAAGCTTTAGAACTTTCCAGGTCAGGCCGGGTTGCGCATTATTTTGGCGGGTCAAAAGACAGTCCAATCCACAACTACATTGGCTATGGGCCGCGTTGAGCCAACCTATTTTTTTTAAAATAAAAATATATTTGGTTATAATTTAAATTTTAAAATTTTAACATAAATATCGACAAAATAAAATTACATGGTGTCTACTACTTGTAAACCAGGTGTCAAATCCAAAACAAAATAATTTTAATTATACTTATTAAATTTGACTTCAAGCAAAGATTTAGTTGTATTACTTAAATCTGTAATCATCATCGTTTTATGTAAATATTTTGGCTACAACAATACAAGAAAATAATTTTTATATTTGGATTTTGAACTTTGTAATATTTATATGCATTGTTTAAGACTTTAAGTTGAGACCCCTCTTGATATTTTTAGTATTTTGTTTTATTTAATTATTTTTAATTGAGAAAATTGTATAAAATAGCAAACTATTAATTCAAATTAAATGTTATAACCACAGTTTCATTTAATTCTAATCCGTAGCAAACACTACTTTGTCATTTGTCTCTCTCCCCAGAAATCTCGCTCGTCACTCTCCCTCGCCTCTCTCACTTTATACAAACACAAATGTATAAATTGTGTTTGTGTTTGTATAAAGCAAGAGAAAACTGTATATACAAATACATTACATATTTCTTTGTCCTATACACTCATAATTATACAATACAAATCTTTCCCTGCCCAGTTCTTTTTTGCCATTCTAGCTTTATACAAACACAAATTATACAAAATGCAATGTATAATTTGTGTTTTTATAAAGCGAGAGAGAGATTTGATATACAAATACAATTGTTTTAACTCGATTCAATTGTATACGAATTCAAATTTTATGCAGATATACAAACACGAAGAACCTATACATATACAAACGCAATTTTCATAGACACAGACGCCCGATTTATACAAATCAGATGCCTGTGATTTTATACAAATCAAAGATGCCTGCAATTTTTATACATATCTAATGCTCTATAGCAAACTTAATGGAGCGCAAATAGCAAAATTGTAGCTATAAAGCACTAATATAATTTTTATACTTGCTAAACCTAAAATTTACTCTTTTAATTTAGCCTATGGGTCGGCCCAACCTACATTGCTCAAGCCTTACAGGCTAGCAAACTTATTAGGGTCAGGATAAAAAGTCCTATTCATAAATGGGCTCTTAAAATCATTGCCTAGCCCTATCAAATCACCAATTGGGCCTAGCTGGCCCACTGGTCCTAACCCTTATTGACGACTCTACATTCTATCGTTAAGAAATATTTGATTAAAAGATATCAATAAAGTTAAAGGAAATTATGGAATAAAGTCTTTTTTATTTTGTTTTGTATTAATAAAATCATTCAACTTGTATTTTATATATCTAAAAAATTGTAATGACCCGGTTGGTCATTTTTGGAAATTTTTATAAAATTTCCATTTCATCCCTCTCCATATTGGCTCGAGTCTTTGTGGAATGAGTTTTGAAATTGGTTTCAAGTTTTGAGTTAAAAGTTGTGAATTTGGAGAATTTTGATATTTGAAAGGCTGAAGTTATTAAAAAAGTGATTTTTGGTGTCTTTTGTTGTTTCGAGTGTCGGAATGGAATTCCCTCGATTGCATTGGTCCCAAAATGTGGAAATAATGTCTTAGAGATTTGTTAGTTTCAGATGCGGAGTCTTTTGGAGATTTGAGATCCTGAGTTGGAAAATTGTGGAATTTTAGCCTTTGAATTGACTTTGGTTAATCTTCGGAGTTTGGATGCTCGGATCGAAATTCTTAGAGTTTCATTGGATTTGGAAGATGATTTTAGGTGTAGGTGAGGTCTTGGTTGAATTTTTAGAGGTCTTGAGCCTGATTTGGCACTTTTAGGCGTTATGTTCATTTCTTACGACTTTCACGAGTTTCGGGTCAAGGAGACTTTGAATTCTTGTTTTGATGGTTCCATTATGTCCGGAATGTCGAGTACAGTCAATTTGCATATAAGGTTTGTATGTATGGGATTCCGAACGAATCCCAACGATCCAGTTGGAGACTTAGAGATTTGCTTATTTTTGTTGTATGTGTTGCTGGTGCCAACTCTCTGCGTTCGTGAAGCTTGTAACCACTTTTGCAGAGAGAATTGTGGGGACCCTCGCGTTCGCGGAGGCTTGAACGCATTAGCGGAGGGTCAAGATGTTTGACCTCCACGTTCGCGGGAGCCATGCTGCATTCGCGGAGGGCCAATTCATTAAACCCCCTATCGCGGGCAAGGGTCCGCGTTTGCGGAGTGGACAGAATGTTTTCCAAAATTGGGATTAATGAAAAGGCAACGGGTTGATCTTAATACTTAGTGAGTTTGCCTTCTTGTGAGCTTTAATGTATTGATTGATGAAATGCTTTAATAGCATTTTTGTGGACTTGAATTGATTGAATTATTGTCTCTTCCTTGTGGTGTGAAATTACTTATTTGCATTGATTTCTATGCACCATTTGTCAGAGTAAAATTACTAAAATAGCCTTGATCATTCTTGGCTTGGCTCTTCTATATAGTAGGGAAAAAAAACTAGATAATGCAATAGCAAATCCATAACAAGAAAATGGAACTAACTTATAAAGAATATTGGAAGCACTATGTTTATGGTTGGTTCTCTTACATGTTGTGGCTAAAAGTTAAAACCTTGGCTCTCAATAATGGTGGTTCTTGAGTACAAAACACAACTAGATTACAAAATTAACAAATAAATTGTTAAAAAATACAAGAAAAAGAGATGAATTAATTGCTATATAAACTTTTGAAAGGAAAAGAATATATGTTCTTTATGGTGCTGTCACTACTTTCTGCAGCAGAGCTTTTCTCTAATCTCTACAGGCTGCCATATGATCTATTTGCAAGGATACCGCGATTCACACCTCCTTAGGCAGCTCGTAAGATCAAACAAATTCCACATATCACAATGGAAACTTCCTTCTTTCATGATTCAACATGTCACGGTTATCCTCCCTCCTAGTCAAATTTAGGAAACTCACCAATGTTAAGAAGTGTTCAGTTCCAGAAAAATCACTTTCTCGTGAATGGTTTTTGGCATACAAGTAGCCGTTGGTCGCTTCCATTCTGGAGGTCAATCACCCTAGCTTCCCAGCGGATTTGTGTGGCTAACATGCGTGCTTTCTCTATGGGACCCAATGTATCAGAAAGAATAATCCAACCCTATCAAGAATTCGTATTCAAATGTCAAAACATGTACAAACAGTAAGGAATCGTGGAAACATGAGTAACAACTAAAGGTGTTGAGTCAACTTGAACTGGAAAAATGAAGTGTACAGAGCACAGAATGAAAATAAAGTATTACCTCGGGTCGCAAAATACGATCCATTTCAAGAAGTAGTTCAAGCATACTGCAATCTTGTGAAGAAATGTGTGAAAGGAGTCCATTAGCATGGATCATATCATATGTTCGTGGATATGTAGGAAACGGTTCACACCTGCTCAATTTTGAAAAGCTGCTATCAGTAGAACCCCTATAGCATTTAACTTTAAAAGCACTAAACTCATGGTCCATCAATCAACTAAGCCTCATTTCCAAATTAGTAGATGTCGCGATAAATGAATCATCTATCCATTCAGCTCTATTCGAGCTTGTTTCATTTTAAATAATTTGTCTTCAGTATTGCTATACAAAAATAAGCTTCTAAGCTCATATTATGAAAGAAATAGTAAGGGAAAAGCAAGAAACAAGTATCGACAATCGTTATCCTGTTGAAGATAAAGTACAAACCTCAATTTTTTCTGCTTTCTCCTTTATCTTTAAGTTTATACTCACACATGCAATTTAAGTGATGTTTTATCTGAAGTAAAACATTTATGTTTTAGAAAAGATTGTAAATTGTAATTATTAATTTTGAAGTCATTAAACTTTAGGGATGCCAATAGATTTTAAATCACACGAGTACCAGGATTGTAAGACGGTTTTACAACCCTTCTCACTGGTTATAAAGATTGACATAACAAATATCTTCCTTTCATATCGTCTTGACCTCCCACTTTAGTTACCAAAACATACAGAAAGTCCATCAATCATCAACTCAAAGGATGGAGATGGCAAGCAAACTGAAAATAAAATAATTCATGCAACATGAACAAGAATAAATTATGATATGTTAAACAATGTGCTGTAAGTTTTTTCAACTATAATAATCTGCCTGAAAAGCTAATCAATAAGAAGAATTATCAGAATATTTCACCATCAATTATGAGAAGTAGAAGAATATAAATATCCATATTGCGTTGCTTTAGTTTGAATTATTATATATCTACAATATCCAAGTATAAATGTCTTTGCAAGTCTTGAAAATATAAACGATAATGGCTTACCAGTTATGTAGAATACCGGCAAAACCTCGATCAAGTATGAGAGGAAGTGTATTACGCGCCCCAAGAGGCACAACATTCATCACCCACACTGATTTACTTGCCTCCAACATAGCCGCATTTAAGCCCCCATAATGTGCATTCATGTCCATGACATTCCGCACCATATTGTATGGAGGCAATGGATCTTCTTCACCTGGCCTCTTTGGATGGTCAGAGAAAATCAAGGGCGACAACAAAGACCAATAATTTCTCAACGCTGATTTCCAAAATCCCGAATCCTCAAAGAAATCATCAGGATCGACTCCTGCCCAAGAGCAAAACACAGGCAAATGAGTGATTGCTAAAAGAAAGTGTACAAATAGCTGAAAAATTGGAGAATGAAGAAGTCACGTAAACCATTTTAACCGAAAATACTTGCCATGAATTTCAATATCAGTTGAGTTCAGAGGACCAGATCTGTCGTGAATCGGAACCCATCGGTTACTGCTTGTCCCAGAAATACAGTGTGCAAGCGGTTGGTAGTACAGTTGCATGTCCTCTCCTTTACAAATGGGTATACTAAGCTGTGAGCTACATCAAAACGCAAAAGCTCGTTATAGGAGGTAAGTGGAAAAAAAGAAATAATAGAAAAGTATAACTATATCTTGGAAATGGAGAATAAAAATGGAATACAAGTATATGATAGTTTGTCTTTTAACAAACGGAAGATTTTTCTAACAGGAAGGAGGTGGAGGACATATAAACTGCAGATACGTGAAACATTTCAAAGCCATCAATGTGCATATGAAACACGATTAGAACAAGGTAGTTTCCTAGAAAATTCATTTTCTGTATCTCCCTTTCGGAAAAGTCTAGGCGTGGAAGTTGTGCAGAAAAAGTTTCTTCCCTAAAGATCATCTATTATAATTAGGTATTTGTTTACCGAGTCAAGCTCTACAATGGATAATGCCTTTTCATCTAGATCAGTGATCAATATTCTTGACATGTTAGTTTATGAATTTAGTTAATTGAAACAAAAAAATTACTTCAAGGAAGTTACGAACATAAATAAAAGGAGTACCTACATGACCTCCTCCTCGATTGGCCTTACCTATAACATTGAGAATTTACTGTCTTCTGCCAGATGAAAGTCTCTTCCTGCTGTCCCAAAAGAGACCAACAAAGCTTTTTAGTGAACTCTTCCAAAGGAATAGACATGCTTCCCTTCTTCGCACTAGTAGAACTATCCTGCTGCTGCCGGGTTGTAGGTGAGGTTAAAATAAAATAACCTCCGGGCTTGAGCACACGATCAATTTCAATTAAAAACAATCCATCTGTTTTTTTTTTCAAACCATTGTTAGTTTTATGCTATTGAATTCACCATGTTCATGAATTAACAGAAGCTGAGATACAAATAGAATCTAGCCATATAGGCAACATCATCTAAGTTGTTACTCCTTCCGTTTCTATTTGTTTGTCTAGTTTCTATTTGCCACGGAGTTTAAGAAAGTAAAGAAGACTTTTGAATCTTGTGGTCTTGAACTAAACACACATAGAATGTACCAAAATGTCCTTTAATCTTATGGCCTTAAATATGTCACGTGGAAAGTTGGAATCAAAGAGTTGTCACAAAAAGGAAAAAGACAATCTTTTTGAAAAGGACTAAGCAGGAAAGTATGACTAACAAATTGAAGTAGAGGTGGTAATTAATATGTTTGAAGAAAAAAGGAGTACAACAATAATATGACGTTTTTTTTAGTAAAATAGAGAGGTCAAGAGAATGAACTATAGTATCAGAAGTGGTGAAGCAACTGAACTTGATCGCATAATAACATGCAAACTAAAGTGAAAATAACAGTTAGAGACATTGCATAGACCTAATGAAATACACGATAGATCAAATAACTCATACAAAGATGATGAGTAAACAGCTGGCTAACCACAGCTCCTCAAAAACATAGCAAAAGCAATACCTTTACTGTCCCAAATGATTCCACACTGAGCACAATGAACCATATCATAAGACAACGATGGAAATGGAAGCTGTTTCGAAATAAAGTTGCCTATGACTGCCGGAAGTCCTCTCTCAAGTGCAAACTGAACTTGGCTACCAGATGATTCATACTCTGCCACACAAAGAGCCATCAACTTCAGCGAAAGTAGGTGACCACCAAAGCTACCAAAACCGCAACCAATATCTAGTACAGTGCGCACCTGTTATTCAGACAAGAACAAAAATTCTTATTTTATTGAAGTGATAAAATGGTTAGACACCCAGTTCATGTTATTCTTAATAAACCAGCAAGGGAATGAAAAGTAGAACGCGATAATACGTTTATGGAAAAAATAACCAAGATTTACTTACACCAGCTTGAAGAAATTCTGCATCACTTCCAAGCCCAATCATCTCAGCAATAAGATGCGAGTGATCTTTGACACTATCAACCATCATTCCATCATCCGAGTGGAAAGCAATTTGGTTCTCTTCCAGTAACATTAATCTGGAAATATAAAATTAGAAAAGGGCCTATTATAAATCAGGCAATAATAGTTTAATGCAGCATCACCGCTAACAAAAAGAAGAGAAAATGTTCATCAAGTTCATTCAATTGACCATACCTTTTTGTCATGCTTCCAGAAGAAAGGAACTGATCTTTGGTTAGCCTCACATTTCCACTCCATATGATATCCCTACCTGCTGGCCAAGTCAGAGGAATCTTATAGTCCTTCGGAGGACGAACCAAACAATGTGGTTGTCCACGTGATAACTCGCAGTGTCGATCAAACTCCTCCCCATCTTTCAAACCAGTTAGCGTATTTGCAGATACATTATAACAAGGTACATAGTTCTCTCTTTCTTTCCCACAAAAACCAATATCCTTTATCCAATTGGCTCCAACAGAAAGGCTATTTAGATCTAAATAATCATTTCGCACTAGCTTCTTTAGCTTTCTATAACTTGTATAGACATCAGGGTTTGTAGAGGAGGCCACAGAGTCAAAGGTACTTGAATAAGATGATTCTAATAATGCTATTAGCCCAAAAACACTAACCAGGCACAAGACTAACCAGCTTACTGACGGTCTACGCCTGAACAGTATTGATAGTTTAGTAAACAAAGGGCTTCTCATATCCAAGTTTCCACCTCAAACCCAAGTGCTGAGAAGATCAAAATAGGTGCTAGTTACAACCTGAATCTCCAAGACAGCAAGTAACATCTCTCATATGTATCGCCCAACATCCAAACAATTCCAATTAACCTGAGTCAAACGACTATCGAATCTTCCTCAAGACCAGAAAAAAAAACCAATTCTTTGCAAAATAATCACAAAAATAGAAAAAGGACGAATACAGTTTTGATCCCACAAGTGTCCAATTCAGATCAGTAGAGTCACTCCTTGAAATAGACTTAAAACATCACAAATAACCAGTTCAGAAAATGACAATTCTAAAACAAGTATCACAATTTACTTAAAAGAATCTAAATCCAGCAACTACTCCCTCAGAAAAACCTGCAACAGAAAAACACCAAATTATACATAAGAAACAATCAGAAAACAACAACAATGCTTCAATTTTAAACTAGCCAAGGTAGACTAATCCTCCAAAAATGCTCTACTTTTGAAGGATCCGCCACACGCCCTTAAACACACTTTTGAAGAGTCGAAGCAACATACATATACATCAACTAAATTAGATCCATTTCAATACAATACGACAAATGGAGTCCTCTAAAAAAAAACACTATTCCGTCATTTCAACCTCCAATAACACATAATATCAATACAAAATAACAAACACAAACAGCAAATGCCTCAAATTCCAAATTTAGCAAATTATTTTATTTTAACCCCTTTCATTTAAAGCTCAATAATCTATTTATTTTCTAAAAAAAAAAAAAAAAAATTATACAGAAAAAAAACAAATTTGGGCAGAAAAATGAAGATTCCAAAATTTCAGCAATTAAAATTAAGATCTCAAACGCAGATCAGATCCACATATTATTGCAAAAACAAAAACATCATTATAACATATACAAGATTAACCAAAAAAAAAAAACCATTCTGGCCTCTCCATGACAAAGGGTTTTTGGATTACCTGATTAATTTCTGATAAATTGCTGAGTATAATATACATTATGGAATTGAAGTGTTTGCAGATAAGTAGGCAGAATTTGGATTCGCCAATTGACAATCACAAAGAGAAAAAAACGACCAAAAGAAACAGAAGACACCTTTTTCTATGGATGCGCAACTTCTTCTTTTTTATAATATAGGAAGTATTAATAATTATCTCTTTATGCATTTTTGTTATTTCGGTTGTTTATTTATTTGGAGCCAAATTTTTTTTGCTAATGAGTTCAAAAAAGGCCAAAATGTAAACACATAAAAGAAGTTAAATCAGTTCAACGTTATAGGAAACAATTTTACTTATATATAAATTGTGTAATTCTTTTTGAAAGAAATTTAAATGAACCCTTCAGAGTTTAGGTTCTTATATTCATATACACTTTTTCTTAAAGAATACTTACTTTAATAAGATTATTCAAGTTAATTTAAAGATAAAATGTCAAACTTCTATATCATAATTATACATGATAGTCAGCTTTTTTTAAAAATCAATTATTATATTGTATATACACACTCTATAATAATATTTAATTATAGCTGTTAAAAGATCATCTAACAAATGATATAATTATAAAGAATATTAACCATATATTATTATCATCATTTTTATCGAAAATAGATATGCTACAGTAATTTTGTTCATTGAATAAAATATCTCTTGATATCGCTACTTAACTTTACCATATATTTTATTGTTTTATCTGTTAAATTCACTTTAAAATAGCATTTTCAATTGTTTTTATCGAAAATAGATCTACTATAGTAATTTTGTTCATTAAATAAAATATATCTCGATATATCTACTTAAATTTACCATATATTCTGTTGTTTTATCTGTCAAATTCGCTTTAAAATAACATTTCCAACTTTTGTTCCTTTTTGAGGCTTTATCATATTATTTTATTTTAAAGGTATAAGACTATTATATACCAAAAAGGGAAATTCTTTGAAAGTAACAAAATAGACATGTGTTCAAATAGAGAATGTTTAGTCTTGGAAGTTGCTTTTTTTTTTTTTATGGTGTTTGCTTCATGACATATATTAACATATATACTATAAAAAAAATCCCAATTTTTGAAAAAAACTTTTTAAAAATATGTAGAATTATTTTTGGAAAAATATAGGTACAAATTTCTAAGAAATATTAATACAAATTACTAATTTGACAAAATTAATGAATTACCTTATTGTAACTTGTCCTAGGGTTGGAGGGTGTGGAGAACATAACCTTAGACAGAGGAGTGTGGAAGACGTATATACTAGGGTAACAGTAGGGGCGGACCGACATTAAGCAAGGGTATCAAGCGACACCGCTTCGTCAAATTTTTATAACAAAATGACACTAATTGACAAAAGTAATCTAATGGTGTGATGGTTCATTGTTTGCTATTGATGTTTGAGGTTCAAATGAAATGTGGTTAAGTAGCATTGAACTCAAGACATCTTTTAGTTTAAACCTAATCTATAAGCCATAAGCATATTTTTGCAAAATAAAACCATGCTTAAAAATACGGTTAAGTAGTATTGAACTCAAGACATCTTCTAGTTTAAACCTAATCTAAGCCAATGAAACAAGGATATAACTTACTTTAAAATATGATGGTTAAATCTCCTTCTATATATAAATATCGACAATAGTTACTTACTCAATCGATTGGGTAGAAAGTTAGTAGGTATTCAAGTTGTTAGAATATGCACAACGGAAGCTATATTCAGGATCACAAATCTTACATATAGACTAAACAATATAACATAAACGAGTTTAGAAGAATACTAACCTGTTGAATCTTCCACAAAAGTCGTCCAGATGCCAAGGATCCAGAGCTACGATCTTCTCCTATTTCCTGATTGACTGTTACTACCAAGATACTTGTGTGGGCAAGTATTATTTGTTTTTCAAAGATAATTCCTTTCATGCCACATCCAGCCTATTTATCTAGTTTTCCAACTCAAGAATGAATAGGAAAAACGTCCAAATAAATTTCAGGCTTAATGTGCAATCAAAAGGATCATGAGAATCAATTGAGATAAAAAACGTTTTCATCCATTAAAGGCCAAACGGTTTTGTAATAAGAACAAAAACGTTTTCATCCATTTAAAGGCCAAACGTTTTTGTAATAAGAACAAAAACGTTTTCATCCATTTAAAGGCCAAACGTTTTTGTAATAAGAACAAAAACGTTTTCATCCATTTAAAGGCCAAACGTTTTTGTAATAAGAACAAAAACGTTTTCATCCATTTAAAGGCCAAACGTTTTTGTAATAAGAACAAAAACGTTTTCATCCATTTAAAGGCCAAACGTTTTTGTAATAAGAACAAAAACGTTTTCATCCATTTAAGACCAAACGTTTTTGTCACTAACTCAATCTTTAACTCTCAAATAATTCATCCTTTAAAGAAGATCAACAATAAAATTAATTTGTCCTTCTTTTCAAACTTGGTCAATTAATCAGGCATAGTAGGGACCGTAGATATATTTAATAGAGGCTTCCAATTACGATAATAATTCTCAAATGAACGAATTAACCATATCGCAATAAATTACAAAGTATTCCACTAAAATTCTGTAATTGCACTCCTCAATTTAATTTCGAAATCTACCACTACATCTTATTTAACCCCCCGTGTTAGAATTACCGACACCAATCAATTAAATCAAAATTATCTGAAAATTTAATTCATTGACTAAATTAATCCTTTATTATATTTACTTAACTTATTTCACGTGACGGATCTAAAATCCACCTGCAGGGTTTTCACGTGAAAACTTATAAGTAATCATAAAGGGGTGTCTTCAACTCGGGTCCGAGACACGGTTCTATCAACTAATTATTATTTCACTAATGTAATTTGTCATTATCTAATCTATTAGGAATTTATTGACTCATCAAAAAGTCTCACCTTTTAATAGATTAAAACAATAAAATAAATTACATAGATCATAATAATTATATCAAGATTGAGAGTATAAATACATGTAGTGGACTAGAGAATTTATTTATAAATATTCAGAACATAAACAAATGTCTCTAATTGGTCCGTTCAATACATACAAAATGTACTAGCACAAGAAGTTGAATTTAACCATTCTCATAATTAAGATCAAATTATATTTAATCTTGTGCTACGATCATCAAGATGTTCGTCCTACTTCATCTTTGATCGTGAACATAAATTTATAACTTATATGCACCAACAATTTTAATCTTCCGTGTATGAGTTAAAATACTCCATACACAAAATTGTCTACTATATAAGCAATGGACACACATATATACATAATGATCTATTTAAACAAAAATTTATTATATTAAATAAATAACATAAAAAAAATCTTTACAAGGGATTAAATAAAAAATACTATAACACAATTACATGGTTAATAGTATATCCCAACACAAGTGTTGTCTTGTTTTCGAGGGCTTAGGCTTGTTGAAATTTATCGTTGTACTAATCAGATTATCGTAGTGTTTGCTTTTGATATCTATCATTGTTTGTCGTCTATTTTTCTTCGATTATCACACTATTTTGTTGCTCTTATTTCTTTCTTATAGGCTTTGCATTGTTTCCCTTGTCAGTTATTATGTTTTCTACATTATTATTATTTTTTAATTTGTTGCATTTTAGCTTAGAATCTTTCAAAAATAATTTTCTTACCTCTACCCGCTCGCTCTACTAGATAATAATAAGCTTAGATATATTATAGAATTTCACTTATTGTTGTTGTTACCTTATTGTGATTTGTACTATTATTCGAGGTGGGGCCAAATTTTACAAATAAAAAAAACAAAGTTGAAGTAACGGCTAGTTCTAGTAAGTATTAAATTTGAACGTACGACCAATATATATTGTGATGCCAAAGAGGCTATACTTTTTGGATTTACCACGTCGTTGTCTACTAGTCATGTATGTTTTATGTTGTATGTATATAATACAAAGAATGTTTTAAAGTTTTCTTTTCTTTTTTCTTTTCTACTATATTAGAAGCATGAGTAAAACAGCTTGGTATCAACATGCTTGCTTGTTGGTCATTAAAATTTAACTCAAGGGCAATTTTGACTTTTTACTACACTTATACATACGTGTCTTTCATCCTCCATTGAAAAGCCACGTAAGATATGACTTTCCTATTTTTCTTTTTTTCTCTAGATCTTCCATATCCCTAGAACTTGAGTAATTGTGACAATTTTCTCAGTTAATTTCTAGGTTTAAGTTTGGCATAATACATAAATGTGCCCTTTTACTTGATCTTATTTCATATTTATACCCTTCAAATTTGGGTGTGCACAAATAAACACTTTAACTTATATAAAGTTGAACAAGAAGACATATGAGTCTTATGTGGCATAATACACATAGGACATCACGTAGGATGAAAATTGTCGTGTAAGATGTCACGTAGTACGTATGTGCTATTTGTTCAACTTTATACAATCTTAAGTGTCTAATTGTGCACACCCAAGTTAAAGGGCATAAATGTGAGCAGATATTTGAGTATTATGCCTTTAAGTTTTATGTGCTTATGATTTTATGGCAGTAGAGATATTTTGCCAACACACAGAATGATCGACGGTGATTCACTGATTTGTTTATCCACCGCTTTAATAGAGATTTGATAGAAACTCTGAAAATGGAGTATGTATTTTCTAGGTATAGCTTCTTACTTATGATGTTGTTTGTTGAATTATATTGAGATTATACTTAGAGAAACAGAATAATCGAAATCAAGAAAATTCTCTGACTTGAAAATAAAAATCTATAGATTTTAATTGTTTTTTATGGAAAATTAGAGGTAATTGTGTTTGGAGGAATCCATTCGAGTTCTACATTTGGCTGAATTTGTCACGATCCGATTTATCAAGTCATGATGGCACCTACTATAACCCACCAGCAGGTAAGCCAACCCGTAACCCGGAACAACAAGTAATGGGTCTGAGGGTAGAAATTAAACAAGAGTAGGCAAATAACAATATAAACAGGCGGAAGCAACACAAAAACATATATACAAATAAAGATCCCTCCCAGAACCTGGAAGTCACCAGTACAGAGCTACTACAAAATGAGTACAAGTCC
>NW_006239450.1:195347-227538 GCF_000226075.1 Solanum tuberosum
CGTCAAAATTCTACAACCCTTGAAACTTAAATTTCGATGTTTCGGACTTGTTCGGAGTCGAAAAAATACAACCCATATATGGAATCTGATTGAAAATGACATTTCGGACTCAACGGTGAAGGCGGAATTTCCATTTGGAGATCTCTTCGATGAAAAGTGGGTCCCACACCCAGTATCGTTTTGAGTCAGATTCCACAACTGCCATCTAAAGCCTCGGGAAGTGAACAAAGGGTCGTTCTAGACCAAAATTGATATTCCGAAGCTAACCTAACTATCAGAATTTTCATCTGAGCACGTCTTCCAAGAAGGTTTGACCAGAGTCAACTTTTCAAGTTATAAAATCTCCAAAACAGGGAAACGGGCCTAAAACCCAAACGAACGACCAGGCGACCGAACAGTCAGTGCCAGCAAGTCATAAATGACTTGGGGTCGCTACAGGAACGCTCTAAACGAGGGAATGAATGCTTTAATTTAAAAATTACCTGGAGGGTCATTACAGTATTACAGTGTATTGCATGTTTTTTTAAGACAATTATTTCACTTTGGGTTTGTCTTTCTAAGATTCCATGAAGCTTTTATAATAGTCATGATGAGAATGCTAATTTTGTTGTGCTTTTCCATTCCTGACATGTAATATATATTTAGTTTTTTTAAGTTAGTGAATTAGGGGGTTCATAAGGCCACTGGATTATGAGTAATCTTATTACTGTTAAAATTTAATTAAGAAATTGTTTGATCTATCTAAAAAAAATTATCATGTGTGTTCATGTGCTAAAAAAATTAGAAAGATGAATTGAGACTTCTTCCAATCGGATGTTCATCAAAATACAAAGATGAATTTATGAGTGAACAATAATTAATTCTCCACTAATTTTTGTAGATAAAAAAAAGAATTAATTGAAATTTTCAACTTTTTTATATATATATATAATTTTATTATCGAAATTAGAGCCGTCAAATATGGGCTAGGCCAGTTATGTCACGCCCCAAGCCTACACCCCGGACGTGGCTGACACTCGATAACCATTGCTGGCCCAAGCGAACCCTTGGCTTGGCTTACTTACTCAGCGGAAGACTCTATGCATATTTATAATTAATGATCAATAGCACCATACTCACTTGAATAATAAAATACTAAGAATGCTTAAAAGTCAAACATTCAACTTGGCCAAAATGGCAACTCAAGTCTTAACATCTGAAATGATAATGTAAAGACAACTGAACTATTAACTGTCTATGAATCCTCTAAAACAAAGAGGGATGTTGGGACAGGACCCCCGATCATCCTAACAACTGAAAACTAGAAAGCAAATGATAAAAAGAGTCCTCCGGAATGCAAGGAGGCTCACCAACTGACTCTGAGTTCTCAACTGGATCAACGAGACACTAGATGTTGATCATGGTTACCTGCGTCTGCATCATAAGACGATGCAAGCCAACTGGCATCAGTACATTGAATGTACGAGTATGCGAGTTGGAATGCTAAACATAACTTACTCAATATAAAGCAATAAACATATGCAATATAGAGAAAGCTTGTAAAACAGTGGAAAACAACTTAGTTTGTTAAAGAAAATGCAATAACAAACTCAACTTTACTCATATAATAAAGTAATATAGTTTCTGTGGGAGATTCTCTAACCGACAACCATCACTATGATCCTAAGTGGTGATACAGTGTCTTGCCCACGCTGCCAGAACTGTCCTATACTTTGCCGTCATATAGAACGTTTAACTAAGTGGATCCACTAGTCTATGCTAAAAGCATCATAAGGAGTAATCTAAAAAGTATGATCCTTTATTACCTATGATGGCTACATGGTTTATGGAGACTTGAGTTAATATGAACTCACACCCCCATATCGGTGCTCAATACTACTCCCAAAATATACTTAGCTCATATGATTTAAAATCAAAACTTCTTTCTTTTGTTTGAGATAATTACTCAAAACTTTTGCTTAAAAGCTCTCTTGGAAATCGGTGTTTCCCTTTCTTGTTCAAAGGTGAAAATATTTTAAACTCTTGGGAATACTTAGTTCCCTTATTGCTTTTGGAGAAATGAACTCAACTCTTTACTCTTTACTTAACTTGAAACTTAAGTCTTAAAAAAAAGTTAAAACGTTTGTGAAAGACTTTAGAAAAACTTTATAAACTTCTCTTGATTTACTTCTTAACTTCTGGACTTGACTTTTAACTTCTCTTAACTTTGATCCTAACTTTCCTTGAATTGGATTATGGATTTAAGGTTCATGATCTCATGTTTATGGATAATTTCATGATGTTTAGATGTACCTTAGAGTGTTGGAATCTACTAGAAAAAACAGGTACATTGGTAAGGAACATGTACGAAAAGGTGGAGAAGAAATGGGAAGAACTAGCGTCCCTGGCGCTGTGAGAGGCACGGGGCTCCAGCCCTTGAAGTTCAGAACCAGACCTGGGGCGTGCTGGCTCGCGCGGCGCCCCAAGGGTGAAAGTTCAGAGGAACTTTGGGGCACGCTGGCTGGCGCGACGCCCTACCCCTTTCCCCAGGTGTTCTACGACTTTTCTTGCTCGTTTTTCAACTCTAAACCCTCTAAACTTCAATGGTTCCTTCCCCAAACACTTAGAATCATTTATATACTCAATATATGATAGATTCAAACAGAAATTACACCCGAAAACATGTTTCAAATCGCAAGAAGCTCTAACAACACAACCCACAAGAAATTCAACGAAACTTTCAACAATGTTCATCAAGAACTCAATTTCTAAACTTTCAAAGACTTAAATTCACTTAATTGAATCATGGTTGGCGTGTGGGTGAACTAACCCAACGCCATGTGATCTCACATACCTCGTAGGGATCACCCCTTGACGAAATCCACAAGTTAAACTCGACGATCTTGACGAATCTTGATTTCTCTTTTCCCTTCTCTTCTTTTCTCTTTTCTCTTTTCTCCAAGCACTAGAGTGAAACTTCAACTTTTCTAAACTGACTAAAATCTAATTTTCCCCAATTAACTCCTAAAACGAAGTAGAATAATTAGGTAAGGAAAAGACTAAATTACCCTTCCAAAATCCGGATTAGAATTTCCTTATTCAAACAGCCCAACTTCCAAAGGGCATAACTCACTCATACAAACTCGGAATCACACAAAATCAGCGGCGTTGGAAAGGTTATTCCAAGATATTTCCAATCATATCTTGAAATACACCTAACTCATCCTGAGCTAGGAGTTATGGTCGCTTGAAGTTGACCAAAAACTCAACTAACATACTTCATAATTTTCCAGACTTTCATATACTTTCCAAAAATGATTCTTTCCCCAACTTTTACCTCTTTCCTAGTTATTTCAATTTGCGAGATGTTACACGTTGGACCGGTCTGGCCTAACCCGTGATTTGATAGGGTTGGACTACAATTTTTGGAACCCATACAAGAAAATGGCTTTTTAGCCTGGCCTAAATAAGTTTGCCGGTTTGTGGGGCTTGAGAAATATGGATAGGGCCGGCCCGTGGGCCAAATAAAAACTAATTAAAAAATAAAAATAAAATAGAGTATTAAAAATAACAATAGTATAAACTCAAAATCTGTTTAAAGTTTGAAATATTACAATTTAAATACAAATTATGTTTATAAAATATAATGGCTTTTTAGCCTGGCCTAAATAAGTTTGCCGGTTTGTGGGGCTTGAGAAATATGGATAGGGCCGGCCCGTGGGCCAAATAAAAACTAATTAAAAAATAAAAATAAAATAGAGTATTAAAAATAACAATAGTATAAACTCAAAATCTGTTTAAAGTTTGAAATATTACAATTTAAATACAAATTATATTTATGAAATATGTACTACATAAAATAAAAATTTCCTAAAATTTCTAGGGAATCACTACATAGGCCATAGCCTATGGCATATTGTCATAGTTTTTGTGTTTTATTATGACTAGGGGTGTTCACGGTTTGGATAAAAACCGATCCAAACTGAAAAATCGACCCAAATCGATAAAGTAAAACCGATTTTATTTGGGTTTGGTTTGGTTTTAGATTTTTGAAAACCGATAGTATTTGGTTTGGCTATGATTTTATTCGAAAAAACCGAAGAAGTAACCGAACCGATGAATTATGTACATATATTTTATTAATATACATACTTAATATATTGTTTTTATAAACTATTTTTAAAGATCTTATGCATATTTTTCATTAAAATTTCTTTTATAATTTACTTATTGAAAAGCAAAAAATGTCCAAGATGAAATATTTATCTTATTGATTTCATGTATATGAGTGTCTATGACAATTCTTTGTGGAACTGAAAATATTATTGTCTCTTCCCTCTAGGCCAATATAGTGAATTTTAAAGCTTTGTTGATAGTAAATTTAGTGATCGAAAGTTCAGTAATTTAAGTCATTCTAACTATTTTTTGTTTTGAATGGATTGTTGTCACTTTTTTCACATTTTGAATGAATTGTTTCTCTTATTTTTGTGTATGGTTAATAATCGAATAACCGAACCAAACCAAACCGAAACTGATAACCACCAAAATCGATAAAATGCATATTATATTTGGTTTGGTTTGGTTTTGATAATTTTAAAACCGATTAAGTTGGTTTGGTTTTGGTTTTGACCAATAACCGATCCAAACCGACTCGTGAACACTTTTAATTATGACCATTGGAAAACAATTAGGTCAATATTTCTATTTAGTTATTTATGTTTATACTTGAAATCAAACCTAATAAATATTATACAAATAATTTTATTTGTGTGTTTGACTAATAAGTAATAACACTAACACCATGTAATATATACTTTTTAATTATAATTTAATTTAAAAAATTATAAAAAATATACTTTTAAGAAAGAGAGGGGCTGGCCCGGCAAAGCCCGTAGTCCACGTACTTGTGGGTTGGGGCGACCATTTTCTGGCCCACACAAAAAATGGGCTAGCCCAGCCTGACCCCGTCAAATTTCAAAGTCTGTATGGATTAGCCCGGATGGGATGGATCTGCCCATATTGCCAGCTCTAATCAAAATAGTTTGTTATGATTATTATTGGGGCCGTGCTTGCACATTATTTGGCACAGGATTGAAACTAATTAAAGAGGAAGGATCATAAAATCAATTGATCTCTTGAACTATTTGATGTCTGGTAATTGTAAGAAGAATGAACTATATATGGAGTAAATGTTGCTAGCAGTCTCTTTTGAAAGTTCTCAGTCACAACCAGGAAGCTGCGATTGTACGATCACTAAGCCCGGTGTGCGGGAGTATCTACCACAGAATCTTAAGTACCTTCCCTGACAATGGCGGAGCCAGAAATTTTAATAAGGGGGTTCAAAATCTGAAAAGTAAACACACGAACTAGTGGAAGGAGGTTCAACATCTATTATACATACCAAAAAAATAATTTTAACCATGTATAAATAGTAATATTTTTCACTGAGAGGGTTCGGAAACCCCCTCATTATATGCTGCCTCCGCCCCTGCTGAGTCCCTAAAAATGCCTGCATTGAACCTCAATGAGTACCTTGGACTGAAGACGATCTAATATTTTTGTCAAATGAATAACTGTAAAATATTTGTGTACATGTATAATACTTAATCGTGGTTAAATATTATGTATTCAGTTCTTATTATAATTTATAACTTGCTAACACGGTTATGTGTCCTATTCAAGTAAGAAAACACTGCTAGCATTTTATACTCCAGATTATTATTAAAAATAATCCACATGTGTTTTCCATACTTTGTACACCAAATTTGGAAATACAAAACGTTCGACTACGCCAGCAGCACGACACAATCCTCCAGCTAGAATAATGAATTAATTTTGTAGATAAATAGGACCTGAAACTTGTTATTAAGAGGAAGGAATGCTTACCACAACCCTTGTTGATAACATGATGCAATTTCAAATGGCAAAAATTTGTGAAAGTATTAACAATGAGCTAGCTTAATAAAAAACACAAGATCATTCTATAAGGTAAACATTGGGCCCGTGCGTTCACGGGCACAAATTATCTAGTTGTTTTAAAAAGGCCATTATATTTAAGAATGTGGTCTCCTTATTAATGAAATCATGAAATTTTAGATTTAAATTAAAGCAAAATATTATTCGATAAACTTCCAAAAGAAAAACACCAAATTCAACATAGCCTAAATTTTAAACTAGCCAGGGTAGACACTAGATCATGTACATTTACGTTGTTTGGACTTTTCAAAAAATATTGTTGCAATCTTGTTAGAATCTCTAAAAATGTGCTACTTTTAAAAAAATTCATACGCAATCGTCAACATAATTTTTTTAAATTATAATCTAATTAAAGACCCAATGGGCCATTTTATTTAAAAGAAAAAGACGGTAGCATATTATTATTATTTTCCGTCAACATATTTGAAGAGTCCAAACAAGTAAATATATATCCACTATATCATTTCACTTAATTATTTAAAATCATTTCAATACAACATTCAATAATTTGTGTTTTAAGACAAACATAGTCCTCTAAAAGAATGTTTTAAACATTATGAAAAAAAATTATACTCCCTCCGTTCACTTTTACTTGTTACTCTTTGACTTGACACACCTATTAAAAAAATAATTATTGATACAACTATTTTACCATAATATCCCTATTAATTAATGTGTAATATTGGGCCTTGACAAATGATATGAAGAAGAGTATTTAATGCTAAGGGTAAGACATGGAAAAATAATTGTATTTTCTTGATATGTCAAAAGTGACAAGTAAAAATGAAAATCTATTTTAGGAATAAGTGACAAGTAAAAGTAAAAGAAGGAAATATTTACGAATGTGGTCTCCTTGTTAATGAAATTATTGAAATAATGAAATTTCAAATTTAAATTAGAGCAAAAAATTATTAGATAAACTTGCAAAAGAAAAACAACAAATTCAACATAGCCTCAATTTTAAATAGGGTAGATTATATACATTTATGTTGATTGGACTCTCAAAATGTTGTTGCTGTCTTTTCGAATTCTCCAATAATGTGCTACTTTTAAAAAATTTCACATGCACCCTTCAACATATATTTTTATTATTATTATTATCTAATTAAAGACCCTGGTCCCTGGGTCATTTTATTGAAAAGAAAAAAAGGTAGAATATTATTCATATTTAAAGAGTCCAAGCAAGCAAATATATATGCATATCATTTCACTTTATTATTTAGAGTCATTTTCAATACAATATTCCATCATTTGTCTTTTACGACATATATGATATTAACCAAGAAAATATCATTCCCTCATCTCTATCTTTATTTAAAAGCTTACTAATCTTATCTTTTAATACAAATGGAGTTCTCTAACACTAAAGAACTTTTTAAAAAAAATTGACGTTTAAACAAAGAAGAAAACAAAAGATTCCAAAATTTCAGCAATTCAAATTAAGATCTCAAATACAGATCAGATCCACATATTATTGTAAAAACAAAAATGTCATTACAACATATATGATATTAACCAAGAAAATTTTAACAAAAAAACTCATTCTAGCTCTTCCAATGTAAAGGTGTTTTGAAATATCAAGGAAATTTCTGAAAATTGAGTTATATAAATTTTGTGGATGTCTATAATTCCGTTATATACATTATGAGGTTGAATGTTTCAGATGATTATGCAGAACTTGGATTCGTCATTAACAATTAGAGAAAGAAAATGAACACATTTTTCCTTACGGATGCATGAGTCTTTTTTGTAATACGGAAAAAATTATTATTTTTCAATACATTGTTGTTATTTCATCAGCTATTTATTTATCATATTGTTATTGTTGGAGCCAAAAAAAATCGGTTTCGACTTTATATTTTAAAATTTCAATTTTTTGATTCTATTTTCGGTTTTGAAATAATTAAATTCGGTTAACCGAAAAATCAAATTTTCTCAATGGGAAAATTAGCAAATTAGTCAAACTCCCTAACATAATTATTAAAAACATCTACACTTTAAAATAATTATTGAAAATGTCAATATGTCAATATTTTAGCAAATAAAATGTATCCTAATATAATTGATTTTCTTTTCTTTTATTTCTCAAATCAGCCCCCACATTCAACTAATTTTACTCTCTTATATATGAAAAAGATAAAAAAAACTTTCAGTACCCACTTTCCCCTTTTTCTAGGTTTTTACCCCAAATTCTTCCTTTCTCTCTCTTGAGTTTTTCACCATTGTTCTCTCATTTTCTTGTTTAAGAAAATCACCTCTTCTACTTTGTTCAAGAAATCTCACAATTACTTCAAAATATTTTTCACCCACGGATAAAGGTAAATACATTGTCACCAAGTATCTTTTGATTTCAAAATTGGGTGCTGAAGATTTCGAAGAATTTGTTGAAGACCAAGTTGAGGAAGAACAATTTCCTATTAGATTGTTTTGTATTTATAGTTTTTTTTTTAGAATTATGTATCCTTTCTCAATTAATATTCAAATATGTATGTATGTTATTAATATTTGTATTCATTCAAAATCTCATGTTGCATAGTTTATGAATCTTATATTTGTTCCTAATGTGAATTCATCCCAAAGGTATGCCAACTAGATATGTATTTTATTTATAGGAAGAACAACTTTCTATTGGTTTGTTTTGTTTTATTTTTATATATTTTTTTAGAATTTTGTATCATTTCTCAATTTGTATTCAAACCGTATGTATGCTATTAATATTTGTATTCTTTAAAAAATCATGTTGCATAGTTTATGAATCTGGTATTGTTCCTAATTTGTATTCATTCTAAAAGTATGCCAACTAGTTATGTATTTTATTTAAGAATGATTGCAACAAATATTCACGTATTCCTTTTCAGTTTTATATTTCATTCTTACTTTTTCATCATACTATTTTTTGTATTTTATATATTATTATACAAAAATACTACATAAAAAACTAGAATGAATACAAACACAAATAAAATACATATTGGAATGAATACAACTTAAGAAAGGATACAAGATTTTGAAAGAAAATAAATAAATACACAGTAGAAAAAATACATGAATACAAATACGTTTCTCAAATAACTATAGATTCATTTGGCATAACTATTGAAATGAATACAAACTAATAAAAAAAGTACAAGTTTCATTATACAAAATATAGCATGAAAACTGAAATGAATACAAATAATATACATATTGGAATGAATACGATTTTAAAAAGGTTACAAGATTCTAGAAAAAAAAAACAAAAATACATTGTGAAAAAGGCACATGTTTGAGTTTTCTTTAAAAAATGTAACTGATGAGAAAATTAAGTGATATTACTTTTTTTTGAAATATTCTCTGCCTTGATTTTCTCCCTTCTGTTATTAAATAATTGTATTCTTTCAAATTAAACAAATTAAGAAATACATAAATCAGATATATAACAAACTAAAATATTGACACTTTTAATAAATATTGAAAATGTGGTTAAGGGATCCTATTAAATGCTAAAATATTGACACTTTGAAAAAATTTCCATGGGAAAATTAGCAATCTAGTCAACATACCTAACATAATTAGTCAAAACAACTACACTTTAAAATATTTATTTAAAATGTCAAAATGTCAATACTTAACAAAATAATTGTATTCAAATATTATTATTTATTTTACCATTTTTTTCCCCAAAACAGTCCATTATTGGATCAAATTCTAAACCAATAACATATAAAAAAGGAAAAAAGAAAAAAAAACTACCTATTTCTTTCCCCATCATTCAAGTTTTATATTTTCTCTTTCTTCAAATTTCTTTGCAGGTCAAGAAATACAAATTATGAATGGTTCTCCTAATTTGTTCAACAAATTTCTAACTTAACTCAAAAAATATCTCAATTGTTAAAGATAATTTCAATTATTTAGTGATATTTATGTTGATTTTGTTTTTAAAATCACCGATTATCTTGTATTTTGGGTTTTATATATTACGGATTTTTCGTCAATTTTTTTGATTTTTATGTGAGTTTGGTTAGATAATCATCAAATATTTATGTGTTTCAGATTTTGTCTTTTAAATAAAAAATTTCGATTTTCTTGTGATTTTTTTTAATATTTCAAATTTAGTAGTGTCACGCCTCGAGCTTACACCCTGGGCGGGACTGGCACTCAAAGACCGTTGTTGGCCTCAAGCGAACCCTTGGCCTGACTTACTTACTCAGCGGAAGACAACATGCATACTTAATGCTCAATGAACTTAACTTAACCGAAAGATAAGATAACTGAGAATCTTAAAAAAAGTAAACATTCAACTTGGCCAAAAGTGGCAACCCAAGTCTTAACAATAAGAATGATACTGAAAAGACTCAAAGAACTAACATCTGACTGTCTATCTATGAAGCCTCTAAACAACTGAGATGGATGTTGGGACAGACCCCACAACATCATAATGAACTAAACTAGAAAGCAATGAAGTGGATCCTCCGGAATGCAAGGAGGCTCACCAACTGACTCTGAGTGCTGAACCTGATCAACGAGGCGCTGGATGCTGACCTTGGTTACCTGTGTCTGCATCATAATACGATGCAGGCCAACTGACATCAGTACATTGAATGTACGAGTATGCGAGTTGGAAAGCTAAAACAACATAGGCTAGAAAGAATCTGAGAGAAACTGAAGAACTTACCTAGCTCAACTTAACTCAACCCGACTGGACTCATTTCAATATAAAGCAATTTAAAACTAAGTGCAATATAAAGAAAAGTTATTTGAAAACATGATATCAACTCTGTATGTATGCAAAGATACAATATAACTCTGCGATGTATGTAAAAATACAAATAAATTTATGTATATAAAAATACAATAACTTTTGTGGGAGTTTCTCTAACCGACAACCATCACTTAAGAGCTATAGTGATGATACAACGATCTTCCGCATGCTGCCAGCGCATCCTATACCTGGCCAAAGGTATAGGACCTGAATTTCCTAATGGATCCACTAGTCTATTTTGAAAAAGGTTCATCTAAAGAGTATGACCCTTTTCTACCCATGATGGCTACATGGTTTAAGGGGGATGATAGTTGTATGAACTCTTCCCCATCGATGCTCAATACTACTCTCAAAATATACTAGCTCTTTATGTTTAAAAACATACTTCTTCTGTGATTTGAGATTAGTGCTCAAAAACTTAGCTCAAAGGCTATCTTAGAAATTTCAGTTTCCTTACTTGCTTCATTTAGAAAGCTAATACTCTTTTCTGAAAACTAGCCCGAAGGCTCTTTGAAAATCTCAGTTTCCGTTCTTATTTAAATGTGAAAACATTTAAAAATCTCTTTGGGAATACTTAGTCCCCCTATACTTTTGAAGAAATGAACTTCAAACTTTACCTTTTACACTTTGCTTAACTTCAAACTTAAGTCTTAAAACAAGTTAAAACGTTTGTAAAAGACTTGTGAAAACTTGAAATGAACTTCTCTTACTTGGCTCTTGGCTTTGATCTTAACTCTTGCGACTCTTAACTAATCCTTGAATTGAATTATGGATTCAAGGATCATGATTTGTGTTTGGAAAGACCTCATGATGTGTAGGAATGATTTCAAATAGCTAAACTTGAGAAAAGTTACGAAATCACCGTCTTGGAACAAGTTCGCGACGCGGAGATATTTCTAAATAAATAATCGTGAAATTAAATTTTGAGACAGAGGAGTGCACGTCTTGTCCGCGACGCGGAGACAATTTTTGTACACTGTGGGAACAAGTCCACGACGCGGACTTGTTTGACGAAGCCTGCTCGACTTTTTCCTTCTTCGTTTTCCAGCCCCAATTCGCCTAAACTCGAATATTTTCCTCAAATTCATTTTAGGTCCCGATACCCAACGCATGTTCTCAAGAACCTAACTCAAAGTAACTCTAAAACACAACGTAAAGATCTCAGATGCTCCACAATTCAACCCAATTCAAGAACAACATTTAAATTCAAGAATTCATGTCAAGAACATCAACTTTCAAACTCTTTTTTGATGAATTGCGCTGAAACTAAACATGTTTGGCGCGTGGGTGAATGAACCCAACGCTATGAGAGACTCACATACCTGTAGGATCAACTTTTTGGCGAATCCACAACCAAAATCAATCGTTCTTGGCGAATCTTTCTTTTCTTCTTTCCTTTCTCTTGCGTTCCTTCTCCAAAAACCCTAACTCTAATTTTCAAAAGTGTAAACTGAACTAACTCATTCTTGACCCCAATTATTTTACTAAGAAACGGATTTAATTAATTGGGTAAGGAATAGACCCAACTACCCTTTTAAATTCCGAATTGGGCGTTTCTTCATTCGAACAACCCAACTTACAAAGGACGTAACTCACTCATACGAACTCAAAATCGTACAAACGGCAGCGTTGGAAAGATAAATCCAAGAGCTTTCCAACCACATCTGGAACTACACCTAACTCATCCTGAGTTAGGAGGTATGGTCGATTGAAGTTGACCAAAATCTCAACTTCAACTTACTTGAAAATTTCCAGATTTTCTTATACTTTCCAAAAATGATTATTTCAAGCTCTTAGCTTCTTTCTAACTATTTCACGTTGCGAGATGTTACAAGTAGAATGTGAGTTTGGTTAGACAATAATCAAATATTTATGTATTTCAGATTTTTTAGTCTTTTTAACAATTTATTTCAATTTTCTTGTGATTTTGTTTTAGGGATCGGGCGATTTCCCTTTCGGGTTCCAGATCTCCACCGCCGCCGCTCTATGGATGGTTCTGAAAAGACTCTTCTTGAATCCATGGAGCTTGATGAATCAATTGTCGGATAGAAGTTCTTAATTGTCCATTCATTCTCAATTCTAAATAACCAAAATACAGTTTATTTATTTTATATAGGTATTCATCCTAATTGCATCAATAAAATAGATTTTGTATTTTATTTTGCTCATTTTGTATTTTCAATAGCACTTTGTATACCAGATAAATTGTATTTAGATTTGATTTTGTATTCATTTTCAATTCTAAATAACCAAAATATAATTTATTTACGTATTCATTATATACGTATTCATACTATTATTAGTAAATAGATTTGTAATTTGTTTGGCTCATTTTGTATTTTCAATATCACTCGCAATTTATATTTCAGTTACATTTTAAAATAATAACACACAAAATCATATTTAAAGAAGTCCATCCGAATACATTTCAGATAAAATCATATTTAAAAAAGTTCAAACAAGTAAAGGATAAAAAATTAAGGGAAATATTTTGACCTTTTTTGAAATATTTTTTCTCCCATGATTCTCTCCATTCTGTTATTAAATATTAAAAATTTGTACTCTTTCAAATTAAATAAATTAAATAAATACAGTCAGCATTATAACAAACCAAAATATTGACATTTTCAATAAATATTGAAAGTGTTGACAAGTGGTCCTATTAGATGCTAAAATATTGTTGTTTTGAAAATTTTCCCTAAAAAATTTTCCAATCTCAAAATTCGCAATACCCAACCATCGACGAGGCCACAAGCCAACCATCACCGAGAGACTAAAATTATTGGCCACCATTGCCGACGCCACAAGACCACATCGATCCGATTCCAACTATGGTGCCTTCCACAACTTTGTATCAAATGTGGACAGTCCAAGAACTCTAAAAAGTTAGCTGGTTTTGGATAAAAGTTTTTGATGGTTTTGGCTGAATTTTCAATGTATCAAATCACTTATTTTTGCTTCACATATCTGTAATATTGTAGACTTGTTCATTAGTTTAGTTTGGAAAACTATTTTTTTTAAAAATTGATCTAATTTTAAAAGTCAAGGGATAATGATGAAAAGAGAAGGACCCAAGATGATGATATTCAAACCGAAAAATCGAATCGAAATAAATCGAACTGAATCAAAATTATTTTAGTTCAGTTTCAATTTACATTTTCAACAAATTGAAAATTGAAAAATCAAACCAAAATTTGCAAACCGAACCGACCGAATGACCAGCCCTACTCAATGGTTGCAAAACACACTTTGAGTTTTTAAAAAGAGAAGAACAAAAACTTTAGAAAATGCTTGGTTTAAAAATGTGAGGAAACACTTCTTTTATAGCCAATAAAGGGTTGTATGAACATGTGTATATTGTGTCTTATAAAAAAATATCACATCCCTTCGAAAATGTCACTACTCTTTGAAAAAGTCATAACCCATACAAAAAGTCACAACCCTTCAATATAAAAAAGTGTTTGCTTTTAATGTAATATAATATAATATAATATTACACAAATCACATAGTGTTAAGAGCTAATTACATCATATCCCTACTATTTTCGAAATTACAAAAATCCTTTAAATTTGATGAAATCCGAATGCATCTCAAAACATCCTAATACATCGCGTCTCGATTTTGAATACATCGTTCAACGTCCCTATACATCGCGTCTTAATTTAAGATACATCACTCAACATCCTAATACATCGCGTACGTCCCGATACGTCACGTAAAGTGATGTGTATGATCGATACATCGCGTAAAGTGATGTATCCGACCGACACATCGTGTAAAGTGATGTATCCGATCGAAACATCGCGTACAATAATGTATCCAACCGATATATCGCGTAAAGTAATGTATCCAAGAATAGGAAAGAGTATGATTTTTTTTTAAAAGATTCAAATGATAGAAATTTTTAGAGAATATGATAAAATAAATTGTGTATTTAGAGATTTTCCCATAATATAATATAGAAGAATTACTAATTCGTGTTTTAAGAAGAAGAAAAACAGAAAAACTTAAAAAAATCGTAGTTTAAAACTGTGAGTGAACCTCTTTATTTATAGCAGGTAGTATGAACATGTGCTTATTGTATCTATAAGAAAAGTCACAACATTTCAGAAAAATCGCAACACTTTGGAAATGTCACAACTCATCAAACAAATCGCAACTCTTTAGAAAGTCACACTCTTCGAAAAAGTCACAACCTTTCAAATGTGAAAAGTAGTCTGTTTTAATATAATATATTATTATATAAATAAATAAAATAATATAAAATATAGAGTAAATGTAACACCTCGAAAAAAAATTCAACTCAAATCAGACCATAATTATTTTTTCCTCGCACTAGTCCCATTGAAGGCATCTATAGCCCGTAGAAATATCTACGGATTGAAAGTGGGTTCGTAGAACCATGCTCTGAAAAATTATTCTCCGATCCTAGTTTCACGAATCAGACTATACGGCTCGTAAAACCTTATACGATCCGTAGAAGGTTTCGTGGAACAAAGTCCTAATCACCCCTCCCAGTAAGCTTCCTACGATAGAGTAGGATGGCCCGTCAAAGTTTTTATGGGTCCTAGAAAGGGTTCATAGATCCCAACTTATTAAATACAGAAACTCAATTTGTTTTTTACGAGAGGGTCTACGATTTGTAGACATTTGTACAGATCGTAGATGACCTTTCATAGACAACTTCTGTCAGTTTTAAGAAGGGTTATTTTAGTCTTTTCTCACCCTTTCTAAAACCTAAATTCTGACGTTTTTACACCTAATAGAGTTCATAATAATCCTCTAGCACAAAGTTGAGTCGAAAGTTTCCTTACCGATTGATTTTTGATATAAGATTCTACATAGGTCAACTGCAAATGAGTATATATCTCAGCACATAATGAATTTGATGGCCCATGACATATCAAATTAAAGGTCTACGAGTCATCTTTTTAACGCCATCAAATTTGCCTCATTTAGAGTTTGTAGTAAAACGTTATACCCCTTTTCGTGAAGCATTGTTAGGTAGTTGATGTTCTACGACCAGAACTACAGACGGTGGAATGTTCCATGAACCTTAGAGCCTTCTGTTAAGTCTTTCTACAAATTTTTTCAAAACATTTCTGCACATGTTTCAAGATTATTTTGGTCCTTTTCCATGTTTTTTAGACCTATTCTAAGTCCTTTTTGGATGTTTTAACTTTTAACCAAGTATATCATTCAACTAACTAGTTTTCCTCTCATAATCATCAATCTAAACATTCAAGTCTCCAAAAATTCTCTCAAAACTCACCTAAGGTTAGGGTTAGGTCTAGGCATTCAATTGGTTCGGTTCGATTTGTGAAATTTGGTTCGATTTTTCGGTTTGATGAAAATGCTAACTGAAACTGAACTGAAATATATTCGATTCAGTTCGGTTTTTACATTTTAGGTTCGGTTTATTTCGATTTGGTTTTTCGATTTGAATATCATCCTTATGAGCCTTTCTTTGGTCATAAATTAAAATTTTAAATTGTATCAGTTTTAAAAAAAATATTTTCAATGTGATTTTAAAGATTGGGGCTGTGGCGTCGAGCCATCAATTATCAGCAATGGAAAAAACTGACTGAACTCAAAATGTCGTGATGCAGGAAGCTTGTGCATGGGTTGAAAGTTGGTGAATTTAGGCATTTATCTTTTGAGAAATTTGGTGGGCCTTTTCTTTTACTTTTTAATAGACTGACATTTAGATTGGATTTATATAAAATTATAAATGTATTAAATAAAATTTGGTTTTTCGGTTAATCGAAAACCGAATCGAATTATCGAATTTTTAAAATTAAAAACCAAAAAATCAAAACCGAAATTAAAAAAAATTAGTTCAATCGGTTTTTTTATTTGACCAAATTATGCCAACCCTACCTAGGGTTCCTCTTCTCTATCAAGAACCTTAAAACCTTCAAGTCAAATATTCAAAATACAAAGAGAAGTCTTTCCATCCAAGGTTTTCCCAAGTTCTTTCCACTTTAAGAACTTCATGAAATAGTTTATTTTCTCAAGATCAAACGCTAAGATTCCAAGATCAAAGGTTTCTTTCAAGAAAGCTAACGATCTTCCCCAAGCTCAAGAAAAATCATGTCTCCACCAAAGTTTTCAGTCTAATAGTTTCATAATCACGTATGTGAGGTTACTCATAGTGATAGACTAGCTCGTCCTCACGCCGAACATCTCAGTTTGGTAAGTGAAACGTTATGTTTAGAGTTCTATCCTCAATTCTTTTGAAATATGAATTCAGTTATGTTTCTTATTCTCTGTTCCAATTCCTTAACCATTGAGTTTTTTATTTCTATTATGCATATTAAATTCTAAAAATTGATGCCCATGCTTCGTACCACATGAACCCTATTTGTTTATAAAAATCATGTTTATAAAGATTATTATATGAAATTTCGTATACATTGATTTCGAACTTGAAAGATGAGTCCAAAACTGTCATTAATCAGTATATAACCCAACTAAATGAGTTGAGGTTGAATCCTACAAGGAGCGGTATGTGTTTAAGATTCAATAGTAAAGTGTGAACATGGTCAAATCAGTCATAGGAATAGACATTATCGAATAAAAACATAATTCAAATTAGGGGGTGACACGAATGTCAAATAAGGGGGGTTTGGTTTAAATTATCAACTGCAACAGCAGCAAACAATACGAAATATCAATAATAAGACGAGTTCTTGGGATGTGATTCAATTATAGGCTAATGTAGACAAATGGGTAATTGCAACTATTAGAAAATAGCTAGATATTAGTGATTAAGCTAGACGATAGAGGAGGTAAACTTTCTCTTGAACAATTTACCCCGAATCAGGTCGATTTCTCTCGAACATCGACAAGCATGAAAAATGAGAACAACCTACGCCTTAGTCCATTCACTCTCTCTCTCGAGCTGAATGTGTGGAAAAGGGTTTAGGGTTCACTCTCTCAAGCTGAACCCATGACAACCCAATACCCACAAACCATCAATCAATAATCTTAGTTTTAAAACTTCTCTCTCGAGCAAGCCAAAAACACAAGGGTAGAACTGCATTTGCAACTACAATTCTTAAATTAAACCACAATTAATGATTGAAATCACTTCTAAACAGCATTTAAATTATCAATTAGCAATACCCATAAACTAAATTAGCCCATAATCACATAATCACACCCCAAAAATTGGGGTTTTAGCTAGACATCATAAAAGGATAAAAATCTTTACCAAATTGAGTTTCCATCAACTGGATAAGATTGATTTCATCCTCACAAAGGTCCAAATCAAAGAATCTCAAAGACCCACTTTCAATTTCTCAAAAGTTAAAACTTTAATTCTCCAAAAGCTAAGGAAAACTCTCCAAATATGAACACAGATACTATTCCGAATTAAAAAATGATTCAATGATACTAGAATTGATATTTAAAAATGTATTTATAGTCGTCAAAAATGTGTTGCGAAGAGCCATTCGGCGCAATAAGTTAGGCTCGCCAATCCACTTAGTGATGTGCCCATTAGCCAATTTCATCGCCTTTCTGTCTTGGCCTTCAACGTCCTCAAGGTCTGTGACTTTGGTCGATCCAACACTGCATCACGGAACCACTCGGTGATCCGCCGACTGCTCTTTACTCTCGTCGACTTGATTTTCTTCTTTAGGGCTTGACACACTGGAACTTTAGGCGGTCAAGTAGCCCTTCGGCGACTCGCCAAGTAGACTTGGCGATCACCAGGCTTCCTTTTCTTCACTCTTTCAACTTGATTCGTTCCTTTTTGCAAATTAGTGTCCTTGCATTGTTTCTCAATCCATAAACTTGGAAATCAAGGGTTTTACATCAGTTATTGGCACAAAACAAGCATTTGAGGACACTAAATCATTATGAATAAAGCCTCAAATGAGTCCAAATCTCGGACTCATCAACACCCCCAACTTAACCTTTTATTTATCCTTAAGTAAAAACTCAAGTTCAGCAGTTTAAAAAGGATGTCTCAAACAATGTTACACAAGACAAAATCATTAATGCACACAAAAAAACTCAACTTACTTATGCAAGGATCAATTGTGCACTCAATGGTTCAAGTTGTGACTCACCATTTTCAAAGATTCTCAAGTTCACAATACTTGCTTCAAATGCAAATTCAAGCTCAACAAAGGTACTCAAATGCCCTCACACAAAGATGATTCCATATCCACACACAATGGTTCAACAATTTATAGTTTCGGAATCACAAACAGCTCTCACACTTACAAATATGAAGAAATGCATTACTCCACCCATAGCTTTGCCCTTATTTTCCAATCAACATTTGTTTCAGCTCATTCAAGATCAAAAAGGTATTTTCAAGGCTTGTAACGGGGTTGAGTGTACATGTATAGTCATTTAGGCTCAGTGGCTGCTATCATCATGAAATGTAGTATGAACAACACTTTCTTTCCTTTTCTTCATCTTTCTCATTTATGCTCAAAATTCACCCATTATTCACTTTTCATGGAATACCGGACACCCCATTTGTTTTGCAACTTTCACAATTTTATTCCACAAATTTTTTATTCCTTTTCTTTTTCATTCTTCTTTTCTTTTTCTCTTTTTTTTGTATAGAGGGGTTCCATCTTTCTCAAAATCATGGCTCAAGAGGGACTTCTTTGCACTTCTTGATTTACCTTCTCTTTTCACCACACCCCCAACTTAAGCTTTTTGCCTAAGTTGGCTATTCAAACAAACCATAAATCATGAGGATTATGGGTGAATGGATAAAGAAAGGCCACAATTGCATCAAGTTTCTTCCAAGAAAAGGGTAAGGCTCAAAGGGTGTTCAAGCAAAGTTCACACACTCACAAGGTTGGCCACAAAAGAGGTATAATGTCAAATTGTTTCACTCTTCAAAATTGTTGCCTAAGATCATTTCAAGAGCTTGCATCACTTAATCAACCGGACTAACGGGGCAAATTATAGGTGTCATCACACAAGGTTTACGGTAAGCTCATCACACAAGGCATTAGCACCAATATCAAATAAGACTCCACACTTATGCTAGTGTGCAATGTTCATTACAAGAGACACAATTCGGTAATCGGTTAGTCACAACAAGATGCAAAAAGTTCACATATTATCTATGCAACTTCATTTGGCCTCATCGTAGCCGCAAATTCATTTTTATTTGATTGAGAGCACTATTCAAGTCATCGATATTGATCATGACCGATACTTAAATTTGCACAAGAACAACCACATTCAAACACAATCAAGAGGTGGCAAAATTTTCAGAAGGGTCCAAATATCATTTGCAATTAAAACAAAGAGCCACAAGCTCAAACATCCACAAAACAGTGCCATAACACAAGTTAAACACAAAAACCCAATATATACAAAAATAACAATCACAAGAGGTAGGTATGGAAATACCTTACCCCACCACAAATAAAAAGTAATTTGTCCTAAAATGCAATAATGTACTTAAAATCAATAAAAGTGACAGAAAAGGAGGTAAAGAGGGTCATGTCTACGCAGTCGCTCCATCTGTCGGGGAATCAGTGCCCGGTGCAACACTCTGATCTTGGGCATCCGTGCCTGGGTTATCAGTAACACTAAATTCGGCCATGGTGGTATCTGCCAAAGAAATCTGCACGACTGAATCTATCATCACCTCCTCATCAACACCCAGCTGCTCCTCATCGGTCTCAGCCTCAGACTCGGCAATAGCTACCTCTTCAACTCGAATCTCATCTCCGGTGGTAGCCGGAGGCACATTTGTATCAGCTGGTATATCGGGGATCTCCACAGTCCTAAAAATCATCGACATGTTGGTGGAATTCAGTTGGTCCACATCTCTCCTCAACTCAGCAATAACGGCCTTTAGAGCCGTCACCTCCTTAGTGGCCTCTTGGCCACACTCGCACACCGTTATCCTTGCTGCAAGGGCATCAATAGTAGAACCCAAAGGTGTCACAACATCAGCAAGGGATCTCTCGATCATGCCTGAAATGGTGGCCTCAAGTCTAGAGGTGCGTCTATCAGCAAAATGGGGTAGCTGCCCCATCCGTAGTAATGTAGCGTGAGAGAGTGAAGGTCTGGAAGCAGCAACAACAGAGGCACCAAACCTAGGAGGCAAGGGAGGTGTAGAGGAACTAGGTGTCATAGAAGGGGCAGTTCTCGATATACCTGAAGGCCCAAGGGCCAGAGTAGGAAAATGTGCCTCTGCAGGTAATGCATCAGTATCCACAATCGGGGATGTGTCCACCGGGGTTGCCTTCTTCTTGTCGGTCTCATCCTTCAAGTATTCTGCCTCAATCCTCCAGATGTCGGTAGAAGATCTGGGAATCACTTCCACATCCTTCTTCTCATCTCGAAGTACTTGAGCTCGTCTGCACAACTCGGTGATCAACAAGGAAAAAGGTAGAGAAGTCTGGTGTTGCTTAACCCTCATGACCATCTCTTGTGCAATGATCATCCCCAAGTTCAGCCTTGTCCAAGCAATAATGCAACCAAGACAGGTTGTTTTTGTGTGAAAGAGAATCGACTCATTCTGGGATAGCATGATAGTACTGCTAATGAAGCCAAACCAGAACTTTGCTGCTATATTTAGGTCCTTCTTTTCAATGGGTGCTCCAACCTCGAGCCACTTGGAAGTACAGTCAGATATCACAGGAGCCAACCACTTCTTCATATTTTCTAATGTTTTTGTCCTGATCTTGTATTGGCAATCATCCTCAAGTTGTGTTGAAAACCCAGGACTGCATTGATAACATTACTATCACATTTCACCTTTTTACCCCTGACAACCACATAGTCTACCAGCTTGAATTTTATGGCCTGCTTATTCCCTTGTGGCACTAAAGCTCCATAGTCAGTATAGAACTCCCGAACCCAATTGGGAACATAAGGGACACGGGGTTTAGTGAACAATTGGAACTTGTGAGACCTAAGATAGCTCATGATCTCTGGATATATAACTATGACTCCATCTGTAATCAACCTCTTCTCCTCTATAATGGTCCTTAGTCCCTCAGTCTTCAGTCTGTTCATAGACTAGGGAGGAGGACCCTATACCCGTGGTGCTAGGACCACAACATGTGTTGGAGCAGGAGGAGAAGCAATGGCCTGAGGAGTCCTAATCCTAGACGGATCATTCAGCCTTTTTGAACGTAGCTCAACTCTCTGGGTTGACAGTAACTCATCATCCTCAGGCTCAGAAGTGGTAGCCCAAGGATCCTGGTGCTCACCCTCACTCTCAGAAGTGGTGAGGTGAGTGACATATGTCCTGTCACTGTCAGAACTGACCTCCGGTGACGTAGGAGAAGGTGCCTTGCCCTTCTCTTTTCCCTTCCCACCTGTGGTGGGAAGTTTGGTAGCCTTAGCCTTGGATGCAGCAACATCTTCATTGATCTTGATTCCCTTGGCCCTCTTGTAGGGTGGGATGTATTTACCAGCTACTTTTGTCTAGCCATATCTGCAAACACATCATAGAAAGTAAGTAATAGTTCAAACAAAATTGCAGAAAAACAGTTGCAGACAGACTCACCGAACCGATCGGCGAGTCGCCGAATCACTTTGGAAAGGGTTGGCTCAAAATTTCTTAGAAAAATTGGCATGTCGGTCATGGGAGGGGCCTTTCGGCGAGCACAAACTAGCCCGCCGAAAGTTACAGTGCATTTTAGGGGTTAGGGGCGTAGAAAGGGCGATCAAAAAAGACTTTCGGCGAGTCGCCGAGTGCACTCGGTGAACTCAGGATTCTCACCGAAAGTTACAGAAACAACAGTCAAGATTAACATTTAATTAAAAACGATAAAGGAAAATTCGGCGAGCTCGACCCAGCTCGCCAAATTGCCAAATGTGCGTACTTTCTACCCCGACTTCCAAAATCAACCCCGCAACCCCCAAACACAAAATCAAAGCATACACAATCTCAATTAGACTTAGACCCATAAGACCCATGCCCCCGGGATACTAAGACTTCTCTCGGTTTGGCCAAATTTGGCCATTTGACGACTTTCGCCCTTAAGAATGACGTCAAACGCTCTATTATCGGGTAAAGTACATCATTTAGCACAATTAGGGTTACTGAGACTTCACCCGACTAGACCCAATAACATTTTTGTACAACCCATCAATTTAGATCAATTTTAAAGAACAAAAATTTGGGAAATCAACACTATAGGCATTTTAGGCAAGATATTCAAATTAAAACAGGCGCACAAACACAAAAATATGGAATCAAAGAGGCCCAACACACATCACTAAGATAAAAATAGTTGCAAATGAGTAAAAATCGCTAATTACAAGTTCGAGGTTCGGAAAACCAACCTTTTATGCCGAATAAATAGTTTGAAAAGCTAAGTGGCAAAGAATTCCAACTCCGAGCACACAATCAACGACTAGGAAGCGGTAAAAACATGAAAATATAGTGCGGGTGTGATTTTGGGAAGTTAAAAAGTGAGGGAATGTGAAAGAGTTTGAAATTTTAATCTTTTGGCCTTTAAAACCGTCCATTTCTCGCCCTATCAGTGACATTAATTTTGCTCGCTGACCCACTCGGCGACATGCCGAGTGGGCACTTTTTTTGCCGAGTTTTACAGGACCTCCAGTTAATGTGGGGGTCCAAACGGCGGACAAAGTCGTGATCGCCGACCCGTTCGGCGACACACCGATTTGCTCCTGGGCTCGTCGAGTTTATCAGACTCCAAACTTAAAATTTCTTGAGTCTAACAACGGTCCAAGTCGGGCTCGCCGACCTCTTCGGCGAGTCACCGACTGGACATTTTTCTCGCCAATCACCACTTTTCAAGCACATTCCACACTTCAAACTGCGAAATTGACACACGATTATTTCTAAAACAAAAATAAAGCAATGAAAACTTGGGTTACCTCCCAAGAAGTGCCTTAGTTAACGTCGTGGCACGAAGCAAGTCCCCACTCAATTTTGATTTGTGGAGTAGAGACGAGACAACACATGACCCATTTGGGTCTCCAGTAGCTGAATCGACATGGAATGAGAGACAATCATCTGATTCAGCAGTGAGACTTTCTCTTTTATCTCATTCAATAATCTGTCGTATTCTTCGACTTTGTGGAGAATGAGTGAGAGTCTCTCTTCTATTTGTACACCCTCATATTCCTTGGGCTTTATACGCTCGTGAGAGGGAATGTACCGATATTTTTTTTGCACGGTACCTCCAATTCCATAATTTGTTTGGCCACGTGATCCAGCTGAGTCTACAGTGTGGCCAAAATCTGGTCCTTTTCAGTCTCCTTGTTGGTCTTGGCCATATGATCAAAGAATTGGGTTGCTATTGCATAGGGTAGTCGTGTGAGACCACCCAGAGAAATTTAGTTGGCCACTCCTCTGTTCCCAGGACCAGGACCTCTATAGAAGCATTCCAGTAGCATCTTATCTGGAATTCCATGAGTTGGGCACTGCTGCAATAGTTCCTTAAATCTTGGCCACAACTCATGAATAGTCTCACCCTCAAATTGATTGAAAGTTAGGATGTTATCCCTGAGAATCATCAATCTCAAAGGAGGGTGACCCATTGGGTCACCGTTGCTACACGACATGCTCATTTCTTCTGTTCTAAACAAGCAACATGAAAACTAAAACTGAAAGTAAGTAGATTTAACTATGACTAACAAGAATAAAATTCAACTTAACCAAAGAATCTTAACCAACACCACTCCCCGGCAGCAGCACCATTTTGGTTAATAACGTTTCAAAGACACTTCATCCAATTCTAAGCGTCAACGGTCGTTAATCAGTATATAAGCCAACTAAATGAGTTGGGGTCAAATCCCATAGGGAGTGGTACATGTTTAAGATTCAACAGTAAAATGTGAACATGGTCAAATTAGTCATTGGAATAGACATTATCGAATAAAAACATAATTCAAATCAGGGGGTGACACGAATGTCAAATAAAGGGTGTTTCGTTTAAATTATCAACTACAACAACAACAAACAATATGAAATATAGATAATGAGACAGGTTCTTGGGATGTGATTCGATTATAGGCTAATGTAGACAAATGGGTAATTGCAACTATTAGGAAATAATTAGATTTTAGTGATTAAGCTAGAATATAGAGGAGGTAAACTTTCTCTCGAAAAATTTACCCCGAATCAGGTCGATTTCTCTCGAACATCGATAAGCATGCAAAATGAGAACAACCTACACCTTAGTCCATTCACTCTCTCGAGTTGAATGTGTGGAAAAGGGTTTAGGGTTCACTCTCTCTCGAGCTGAACCCATGACAACTCAATACCCACGGACCATCAATCAATAATATTTGTTTTAAAACCTCTCTCTCGAGCAAGCCAAAAACACAAAGGTCGAACTGCATTTGCAACTACAAACCATTAATCAATAATCTTAGTTTTAAAACTTCTCTCTCGAGCAAGCCAAAAATACAAGGGTAAAACTGCATTTGCAACTACAATTCTTAAATTAAACCACAATTAATGATCGAAACCACTTCTAAACAGCATTTAAACTACCAATTAGCAATATCCATAAACTAAATCAACCCATAATCACACCCCCAAGAATTGGGGTTTTAGCTAGACATCATAAAAAGATAAAAATTGTTACCAAATTGAGTTTCCATCAACTGGATAAGATTGATTTCGTCTTTACAAAGGTCCATATCGAAGAATCTCAAAGACCCACTTTCAATTTCTCAAAAGTGAAAAACTTCAATTCTCCAAAAGCTAAGGAAAACTCTCCAAATATGAACACAGATACTATTCATAATTTTAAAAAATGATTCAATGATACTAGAATTGATATTTAAAAATGTATTTATAGTCACCAAAAATGTGTTGTCAAGAGCCATTCGGCGCAATAAGTCGGGCTCACCGATCCACTCGGCGATGTGCCCTTTAGCCAATTTCATTGCCTTTCTGTCTTGGCCTTCAGTATCTTTGGGCGATCCAACACTGCATTGCGGAACCACTCGGTGATCCGCCGACTACTCCTTACTCTCGCTGACTTGATTTTCTCCTTCAGGGATTGGCACACTGGAACTTTAGGCGGTCAAGGAGCCCTTCTGCGACTCGCCAAATAGACTTGGCGATCACCAGGCTTCATTTTCTTCACTCTTTCAGATTGCTTCGTTCCTTTTTGCAAATTAGTATCCTTGCATTGTTCCTCAATCCATATACTTGGAAATCAAGGGTTTTACATCAATTATGCACAAAACAAGCATTTGAGGACACTAAATCATTATAAATAAATCCCCAAATGAGTCCAAATCTCGGACTCATCACTCATTACCAGTCATAACAAGACCCAACAAAGGACGGAAGAAAGCATCATTACCTACAGTTCCACCCACCTTGGGAACAGTGATATCAATAGGGGGATTTGCGGGAGCTTGAGTTGCTTGAACAGAGGGAAGCACTCCAGGACCAACCAATCCTTTCAAGAATGACATGATCTGTTGAGCTAACACTGGGTCTAAGGAAGGAATACATGTAGTCTCAGCCTGTACCTCTTCCTCTTGTCCAATATTCTTCTCCTCCTCAACTTCTACATTCGCATCTACCTCTTCATGGTGCGCAGGAGGGGCCTCATTTCTGGGAGCATTCTCAACTGGTGCTCCATCCCTAGTAGGCGCCATCCTTCCTTAGCCTCTACCTCTAGCTCTTCCTCTACCCCTGCCTCGACCGCGACCTCTTTCTGCAGATTTCTCAACTGAAGCATTAACGAGAGCTACGGGCTTGATGTCGTTGAACCTAGTGTTAACCATCTGCGAACAGAAGAGTCAAGGAGATTAGATACAAATTTGAATCGCCAGATATCAATTGGAATCAAGTTATAGCACGAAATGAGACAAAGAGAAAACAGAGAGATTTCCTAAAGTGCTATTGCCTCTCGAAGAAAAGTACAGACATCTATGTACCGTTCCGCAAGACTCTACTAGACTTGCTTTGGTACATCGAGATCAACGAACCTAGGCTCTGATACCAACTTTGTCACGATCCAGACCGTCGTGATTGGCACCCACACTAACCCTCCGGTGGGAGAACCACTACTACAACCCAAACTAAACAACTTAATCAAAACTAAGGCATTTAAAGTTATGGAAGTAGGTTTAAATGCTAAGGAAAAGAAATAGGGAGTTCCTATAATCTCCAAACAAAAGTCTAATCAAAACAAATGAGGAATAATACCTAGAACCTAAAAGTCAATGTACCAAAACATCTAAAGTTCAACAAGTCTAAATAAGAAGGGGTACAATCCTAAACTAACACACGAATAACTAACTAGAAAGTCTATCTCCAAAAATGTGGACTTAAACGAAAGAGAACTCATGGCAGCCCGGAAGAACTGGCTCACCCTTGAATTCGAACGATCACTGATCTTATAAGCAAGGTCTGTCAATAGCCGTCGGAAGACTCCCTGTACTCAACAAGAAGAGCAAATGCAATATTAGTACACAACCACAGTGTACTGGTAGGATCACGCGGCTATTCCACTAAGTGCAACATACATAAACCATTACAACATGATAATAACATGCATACACCGAACATATAAAATATCAATATCATTTACAAACAACGATCAAGTTCACAATTCTCAAATTACACAGTTATGTCAAGTCAATGGTCCTCTCATGAAACCTGCACCCAAACAATTAGTGGACCGGTTCGTGGTACCTGATCCAATGTTTATGCTGGAACGTGGCAACCGATCTCATATTTATGTCGGACCGTGGCAACTGATCCAAGTTAGTGTGTCAGAACGTAACACCCGATCTATTCAACAAGCCACAATCACAATCACAATATATATTCTCACAATCATACAATCAAGTCATGATTTCATGGCATACAATTATTCAATTACTCTCATTTAAGCTTGGTGTGATTAATAATGCAACATTCACATACATACATGTATTATAATGAAGCAAGAACAAGCATACATCACACAACATGATATCACAATCATCACCTACCTCGAACAAAGCTTGAATCCCCTAGGAAACTTGATTCTTCCTTTTTCGGATTCTTTCCGCTTGTTCTTGGTCTACAAACAATCATAATAATACAAGGACCAATAAGCAATGTCTAATTACTCGGATTAAAGTCAACACTATCAACCCTAGATCAAACCAATGATCCCCATACCCAAATTATGGCTTATTCCACCATAATTCCCAGATCAAAAGCCTCCCCCATTGATAAACCCAAGAAACTAGGTTCTACAGATCGAAAAACAGATTCGGGGAGTGAAAACCTTACATTTAGCCTCAAGAATGGTGGAAAACTATCAAGAAAACACATGGGGTTGCCTTCTAGCTCTCAAAGTCGAAAAGTGCATAATAAAATGATTTTGGAGTTTATTTCTAACTTAAATCGCGACTACCCCGCCACAACGGTCCTCACCCCGCTACAGCGTCCTCGCCCTGGCGGGAATAATTCTACCACAGCAGCTTGCACGGAACCAGTGAGTCAAATTAAGAGTTTCAAACCCCCATTTCACAACACACCTCCAACCCATGACACTCAGAAACTACCCGTTCATGCTAAGATCAGTTTCGAGAGTTCTACTTGCCCGAATTCAATTCCGTAAAGTCGCACGGGTTCCTTAACATCTTAGCTATCTACTCATGTGATCAGAATCATAGTTAGATCACCCAATTGTTACCATATTTCCCTAGACCTTACTGACTCCGATTTCGTCCAAATCTGGACTAGGTTGAGAAATTCCAAGTTACTACGAAAAAGTTTTTCGGTGTAAGATTTTCCCCTGTTGGCTTTTCTATAACGACGGGAGCAGGTCGTTACAATCATTGACTAATGAGTAATTTCTGAACAAGGAATCTTAATGATATCAATACAGTATAACTATATACTGATTTAGTATCACTTAAGAGAAATTGTCAACCTTAATGATATCAATACAATATATGATATTGATTTAGTATCGGTTAAGCGAAAATTATCAGCCTTTATGAATGGGGGTATGGGCTGTAATTTCTTGAATTACTTAAGGTTGGGTATGAACATGTAATTAATTTGAGTTTTATGGCTCATTTATGTAGTTTCCCCTAATTAATTAATGAGAATAGATATTGAGGTTTTCACTCAAAAGGAGAAACGTAATATCTTGAATTCTCAGGTATATTAATCAAGGGGATACTTTGTTATAAAAAGGTGTTATGTGTCTTAGCTGAAGGAAAGACACATATACCTTATGCTCATGAGATAATTATTAAAAGAGAATGAAAATTTGAATCAAGTTATTTTAATCTATAACTATGCATAAAATGATTATTTTTCAAATTTGGTCATAGTTTAGGTGGTCATAAATTTCAATCTCTGGTTGACTTGAAATTTGATGATTCTATTTAAAATCCCATAAAAATGAAAGAAACAAACAAATCATCCCCAATATTCCAATACAACAAATGTTTACTACCAATCAACATGTTTTTTCGCTGTTTGTGTTAAAATATTATTTTTTTAATTTTATTTTACTTGATTCATGTTTACTTGATATTTCCCTAAAAAAGCGTTTATGAGAGGTTTATTTTGTTTAACTAACTTTTATTAATTGTATTTTAATATTTTAAATTGAACTACCAATACTTTACGTGAAATGGATATCTATAAAAAAAATTATTTCAAACTTGTCACAAATGCACACAAAATGTAAGTACGTGTGTAAATCGAATGTCAAGGTTGGACAAATTTGTGGCAAAAGAGATGCTAAATGAAAATTCTTCAATTACCAAAATTTGTGATTATATTCTTCTTTTTTACTACTATATATCTTACATCTCATTCGTCAATTTTCCACATCTTTTTTATATGAATCATACTCTTTTTACCTAATTGTCAATTAATTGTTTTTTAAAGATTTTTATAAGCACATATTTATTAGAGATGAAGTATAAGTAGGAAAAATCATTAATTTAGATATCAAAACTAAATATTAGTGTCAATTTTAGAAATCACGTGTGTATTTATATTTGTAAATTCAATTATGACATCTTTAATAGATAACAAACTTGAGAAATCTATAATTCGATCTTTAATTTTAACTTTATAAATTATAAATAAAATAATAGAGGAGTATAAAAAAAATCTTTGATTACTCCTGTAAAATAAAACCAGTACTCCATAGTCCATACTAAAATTAGTGTAAAATACTGCTCATTGGTTGACCGCTGCTCAATCACATGACACAGTTGTTGGAATTTTTTTATGACGTGTTTCACTCGATTAACATTAATTAAAGTTTTATTTAGACGTATAATTTTATTTTCAAAAGATGAATTTTTTCATATGAAAATTATCAAAACTTTTTCAATTTGTACGTAAACTGGAATATTAGTAGATGAACACATTATGTTTATAAATAAGTTATTAAAATATCCTAAGATGTCGTATTAATAAATTACAAAGTTTAATAATTTAACAATATACCAGAATATTGTTAGGGTAGTTAAAGATCAACTAGTGGTTAAGTTAGTTATGCTAATCACACTATTATTAGACACAACGTATATAAGTAGGAAACTATCTTTGTATACTTATAACTTTGAAATGAGAATTACAAAAGTCTCAATTGTATCTAACATCTCAAAGTAGTTACTGTGGAAAATGTAACTTTTTTTCCGAATGGGGATCAACTGCAATAATAATATATTCAATGTGATTTCATAAGTAAGATTTCGAAAATATGAAGTGAACGCAAATCTTATCTCTATTTTTAACGTGATAAAAATGTATTTATTAATTGATCTCAACTCAAGAAAATTGTTTTTATTTATTTATTTATTTATTTGTAAAAAAGAGTTGTCTCGTGACATGTAGTGTTATTGGAGACAAAAAGGAGCCAAAATGTGAATACTATGACTTCATCAAATAGCTATATATTACTCCCCGTCCACTTTTAATTATCATGATTTTTTTAGAGTCAAACTATAAGAACTTTGACTAATATTTTATGATGTATTTTTTAATCATATTGATACAAAAAAAAATTGCAATTTATAGTATTTTCTTGTATAATTTTTGAATATTTAATTTTTTTGCTTAAAATATTGAATTAATATAACCTAATTTAATTTTGAAAATTAGTTAAATTAACTTTACATGACGATTAAAAATAGACCGAGAAAATATATACTATATGAAAGCAAGAACATCTGATATGGAATTCTCCTCGATTGTTCCACCATCTAAAAGATGATGGCCGTTTTTTTCAAAATAAATCAATTGTTTTAGTAGTATGGGCGTTGCCTTTCTAACTTTGACAATTTTTATTTTTATTGTCACTATCTATAGCCAATTAGTTGACACTGGTTTTGGACTTATTTAATCTAATCAAATAAATTTCAAACTCAAAAAGAATGTAATTTCTTTGGTTACAAGTGTTTTTCCACTAATTAAACAAATAAAGTAGTAGTACTAGTAGAATTTGGGTAAGGGGTGGGGACTAATTTCTATACTTCCTTTTCAAGTGAATGTTCTACACAAATCCTAAATAAACGTGTCTACATTAATCCGTGAAGTATTTTACTCTAGCTATATAGTCTTGTAGTCAATAGCAAAATCTATTGTTAATTCTATTCGCGATAGATTGACAAAATTTATCGTTAATTCTAATTAATCGAACTCAACTCTAATATATAGCCTACAACTTTATAAGATTACAAAGTCATATATTCAAAACTTAAAGTCAAATATAGGTGGTCCCTAATTATGATATGTACAAGAACTAGACAAACAATAGCTCACATGCAGGATAGTATAATATTTTTTTCCCAATTTATGGGATAGTTATTTAAATTTCAAGTCAAATACATAAATTTTTTATCATCATTCTTTTTAGATATTTTAAATTATTAATTATTATAATTTATAATATTTTTGCATAGCTTTTAAACATATAAATTTTTATTTTAAAAAAATTTAAAAATTATCTATCTTAATATACAATCAAAATTAAAAATTTCAATCTCAATAATAAAAAAAGTCACATAAACTAAAACAGAAAAAATATTTATTGTAGTAATTGTTTCAATAATTCTACTCTTTCTTCTTTATTTTGACAATATTAATTGTCACGATCCAGACCGTCGTGATTGGCACCCACACTAACCCTTCGGTGGGAGAACCACTACTATAACCCAAACCAAGCAACTAAACCAAAAACTAAAGGAAAGAAACAGGGAGTTCCCATAAACTCCAAACAAAGGTCTATCAACTAAACAAATGCGGAAGTAACACCTAGAACCTGAAAGTCAATGTATCAAAACATCTAAAGTTCAACAAGTCTAAAGAAGAAGGGATAAAACCCCAAACTAATGCACTAATAACTAACTAGAAAGTCTAAGTCCGAAATGGTGGACATAGACGAAAGAGAACCCATGGCAGCCCGAAGAATTGGCTCACCCTTGAATTCGAACGATCACTGATCTTCTAAGCAAGGTCTGTCAATAGCCGCTTGAAGATGCCCTGTACTCAACAAAGAAAGAGCAAGTGCAGTATCAATACA
>NW_006239450.1:227711-229722 GCF_000226075.1 Solanum tuberosum
ATTTCTCAAAATACACAATTATGACAAATCATTGTCCCTCTCATAGAACCCAAACCCAAACAGTTAGCATATCGGAACGTGGTACCCGATCCAATATTTATGCCGGAATGTAGCAACCCAAACCCATATTGAAACCCTAAGAAACTTAATCCTTCCCTTTTCGAATTCGTTCCGCTTGTTCTTGGTCTACAAACAATCATAATAACACGGGAATCAATAAACAATCACTAATTACCCGAATTACTAACAATTCTAACAACCTTAGATCATACCCATGATCCCAAGTATCCAAAATAGGGTTGTTTCCACCATAGATTCTAGATCAAAACCCTCCCCCATTGATAATTACCCATTAGATTACGTTCTACGGATCGAAAAACAGATTCGGGGAGTTAAAATCTTACCTTTAGCCTCAAGAATGGTGGAAAACTGTCAAGAGTAGCCTGGGGTTCATTCCTTAGCTCTAAAAAATGAAAAATGCATAATAAAAACGTTTTGGGGTTTATTTATGACCTTAAGTCGCATCGGACCCGCCACAACGGTCCTCACCCCGCTACAACGGCCCCCGCCCTGGCGGCAGAAATCCCGCCTCAGCGGCTTGCACGGAACCAGTGAGCTATTTTAATAATTTCAAGACCCCCATTTCACAACACACCTTTAACCAACGATGCTCAGAAAATGCCGTTCACTCTAACATCGATTCCGGGAGTTCTACTCACCCGAATTCAATTCCGTAAAGTCGTACGGATTCCTTAACGACTTATCTAACTATTCATGTAATCAAAATCATAATTAAATCACCCGATTGTTACCAGACTCCCTTCACCTTAGTGATTTCGATTTCGTCCAAATCTGGACTAGGTTGGGAAATTCCAAGTTACTACGACAAGGTTTTTCGACCTAAATTTTTTCCCGTTGACTTTTCTATAACGACGAAACCCGATCGTTACACTAATAGTCTAATACTACAAAATTTAATTGTTTTGGCTATACATATTATTATATTAATATATATGAAATCTAGATTGTAGTATTAATTAGTTAGCTAGCTAGTCGGCAAGTGAAAAATATAGAGCAAATGTGAAGAGAACAAAAATAATACTTTATTTTTCATAGCTAATGATTGAACACAATGAGTCCTAAAAAGTAAACAATATTATCATTAATATCCCACCAAAAAATAAAGAAGCACAATATGTCTATATTTTCTCCACATTCACATTCATCCTTTAATTTGGATTACAATATTTCCCTTTCATTTTCTTGAAAATAAAAATGGTGGACATAATAGTAATACACTTTAAAATCAGTAATAGATCCTCAGTTCAAGAAAAATCGATCAAAACAATCTAGAAAAAAAGTAACAAACGTACAAATAAAATAGATATAACAAAAATAACAAATATATAGTAATCGATTATTTACTATAAAACAAACTTAGAAAAAAATCTTTTCAAATTTTTTAAGTATAAAATGAATATTTCTTATGTGTAAAATAAAAATCTCTAACAATTTTACCAATCGACTCATATGCTCTTTAGTAAAATATTTTTATTATTTTTATTTTTATTCGTCAACTGCAATTTCGCACTTTCAAAACCAATGGAATCCCTCAATATTGTAAAATAAAAAATAAAATAATTGAAGAACTGTATCGATTTTCTTTAAAAGGGTATGAAAAAGAATTATAATTTCACATATAAAAAACACGGCAAACATTATTCAGCTTTCGATTTATAAAAAACGACAAACTAGATTGTTTTTTCCTCAAATTTTTTAATCAACATTGTTCGTCGGTTTTCAATCCCTCAATTTTTGCATTGATTTTAATGAAGTGATAAATTAGTTCAATTCAATTATTTATTGTAACTAATATTTTTTGCAAACATTATCTCTAAGATCTCTAAAAAGACTCAATAGAAATGTTTCTAATAATATTATTTATAAAATTCGGAGATAAGAAATCTTATATATATATATATATATATATATATATATATATAACAAGTTA
>NW_006239450.1:231266-249747 GCF_000226075.1 Solanum tuberosum
ATAACAAGTTAACTAATTAAAACAAATTAGTGGAAGGGAATCGACTTTCATATATTCTTCCCTGGTAAGTAACAAAACTCTATAGTTATGTTGTGTTACGGTTTAGAACTTTGTTAAAATTACAAATTGCTCATAATATTTTCCCATAAAACCATACCATAGAGTATATATGAAAAAATGGCAACTAGCTCTTTTAAAAATTATAAGCTAATTGAGTTTAATTTATATATTATATGAATCATATATTTTTTCTTATATATATTAATTTGTATACTAGAGGATTACCGATTAATTCTCATTCAATACATTTTTTTCTTATTTTTTTTACTAGCTAGTGCACCCATATTCCTCTTGTTTTAATGATTGTTGTGTCCCAATAACTTTCAGCCACCTCGACTAATTCTACGAGACACATGTCATCTCCAACCAATAACAAATACTAATTTCGGATTCAAATCTCGAGGAAATTCTAATTCTCTGTATTTTTTCAAACAACTTCATTCAAAATTGGAACATATCCACATACACCTTAATTGACACGAGTATATACGTCATGGTATAATGTTGGATAACAAGCCTTCTATTTTTTTTATTTGTAGAAAACTCGTGTGCTTGGGAATTCTTGATGATTAATTAAACTAAGATTTTAACATGACTACAGTAACTTTGTCTATCAAGTTTTTTTTTTTCTGCTGAGTTTTGACACAGAAATCCCACGATTCTCAACTACTTCATTGACCACTAAGCCACAAATGCACCCATATTTTAGAAAGTGCATATTCGCCTCTACTTAGTATGTGGATGAAAGTTAAACTCTACCACTATTTTTAATCATCTGAAACCTGACTAGTTCAGAAACACATTAAAAAGCTAAGTATCATACCAAAAAGTTCTTTTTTTCTTTTTATATATATAAAAAACAATCTAATATCCAAAACTCAAACTTAAAACTTTAGTCTCCTGGAAGAAATTCCAACTAAATTTGCATCCATAATAGATGATGAAACAAACTTTTATTATTCAAGAAAATACCCCACCACCATTCCCTCCATCACCCCACCCTCCACATATAATTAAGTGTGGAAGCAACCATTATGTCCACTACCCCATCCCCACAAAGAAAAAAAAGAAATAAAAAAGTGGAGTTTTACTAAAAAAGAGTTCTCTTATTTAAAGAGAAAACAAAGGTTCATCTTCTTAGCTTCTTTTTCTTCTAAGTTCTATCTCATTAATTAGTTGCCGGGCCACCATTTTTTGCTTCACTCAACAACCAACATATATATATCCTCCTCTTTAATACATTACAATAAAAAAAATATGTTTATTCATTAATTCCTTTTTGGGAACCTTTATAAATACACACCAAAACTAACACTAACCAACCAAAATATAGAATTCATAAACCCCCTTTTTAATTTTCCTTCTCTCCCTTTGTCTTCTTGATTATCTTGATATATTTATACTTAGAAACCTTCTCAATCTCCACACCAAAAAAAAAAAAAACTATGTTGAAGAAAAGAGGCATTGATGTTTGGGCATTACTATTTTTAATATTTGTTACTATTAATACAAATTCAGCACAAAATATTAGCAGAAACAATTTTCCAAGGGACTTTGTTTTTGGTACTGCTTCTTCTGCTTATCAGGTTTGTCTTCTTCTTCTTCTTTTTTTCTCTACACATGCATGTGAATGTGAATCACTCATTTCTATATCTATTCACTATTTTTTTTATTTTAATATATTATTATTATTATTATTATTTATTATTATCCTTTACCATAACCAATAATTATCTTTCTTTCTTCTTTTTCATCTTTTTTAATATATATAAAGTCGAAATGTATCTTAATTGTATAAATAGGAAATGATAAACTCTCTTGATGAAAATTCTGCGTATGTTGTTAATAGGTATTTATCCAAGGAACTTTAAAGAAACTAGAGTTTCTAATTAGGACACCTCACTAATTTTTTCTTTTAGAAATTAGCGATAGATAAAGTAAAAAATTATTGCTAATCACATTTGACGATAGATTATCAAAAATATTGTTAGTTACATATTATTTAGTGATGAATTAGCGACTTAGTTTCTAATTTCTGTTTGTTGTAGTGTCTTCTCATGGCTTTAAGATTACTTTTCTCTCTTTTTTATTCTTTACTTCAAGTTTGGTATAATTTTTGGCATAAAAAGGAGTAAAATCTAGAAATATTTTATTCTTTTAAAAAAATAAAAATCCCATTGGTGCTTTCCTTGAAAGTAATTCTCTATTAGAATATTTTTGTTTTTTTACTTTTATTTTCTATTTCCTGCCAAATAGCTACAAAGAAAAAACTGCATTTAGTAGGGAACAAAGTACTATAATGGTAAAAGGAACAAAACAAAATTTGTCGGAACCTTAATCAATTAATTAGCTAATTAAGCGTATAGTTGTCATTTAATCATCTAATTAATTATGAAATATCCACCAATGATGTGACTTTAATGTTCTAGAATCAAAAAGTTGATAGATATTCCAAATAGAGAAAAAAGCCTCAACAAAAATAAAAGGGTTAATTGTAATTTTAATCCCTCAATTTCTGTCAAATTTTGATTTTAGTCCTTATAATATTTGACTAGACGTAATAATGTTAAATAACTAAAATATGTATTGTTTGTCTCTTTATATAAGAAATATGTGATATTTAGAATATTTTTAGAACATGATCACCGTCAATTATGGAGTAATAACACAAATTGAACATAATACATCAATTATTGAATGATTTAACTACTTGATAATTTGTTAAATTTGTAAAAAGTGACATTTTGAAATATCAAATAGTGCAAGTATATCTATTAGTTGAAGGATAATTATGTTTAACAATTATAAAATATTAAAATTAGTGTTTTTTTATTTTTAAAAAACTAAAAATGTTAATGTATAAAATAAATACAACAGTATTTTCATAAAAAAGAAAGTTAAGTTTGGTAAATTTCCCAACAGAATTCGTTATTTGATGAGGGAGAGCAGCTCAATTGCGTCAAAAAAGTACCAATTTTTACTAACCATCATTATATATTTATACACATCATTTTTACTAGAATAAAAGTTTTATTGAGAAAAAAATAAAATTTTCACTAAAAATAATATATATATATATATATATATATATTGCCACGAGTAAGTAAGTTTGGGGGACCGAAGGCAGTTCTCCGTGCACCGGACACGTAGCTTACCGAATCAGTTGCGACACGGATGGGAATGCATGCTACGAAAGATAGGGTCGAGTCTGATACATCAACCGTCTACTCAATATCCTTGTACGAGTCCACAATGACTACACGAGATGAACCTTGGTTTGGTGAATTGAAGTTGGCCTTAGGTGTAATAGGACTCCCAGTTACTGCGCGCGATCGTATACTGAGGTGCTCCCCGCCGGTTGTTGGAACGACGCGAGCCGGGCCGGGTCTCGATTCAGAAAGATGAAGGGCCCAAAAGTCTAAATAGGGGGTGAAAAATTCCCCATCTCATTGGGGGCGGAAAACGAATCGACATCTCGATGTGATACAGCCCTTTCGATTTTAGTTGGGAAAGAACGGCGAAGTCCATCCGAACCGTCCAATGAAGAATAAGAGGAGAGCAAAGCGCCAATGGCGCGCGAAGCGCATGCGGAACGGGCACGGAGAAAAAGAAGTGTGGAGGAGAAGCAGCCGAGCTCATTCCCTTCGCTTCCTGGGCCCAAAGCAGTGCAGTCTTTCCTGGCCAAATCAAGGATTTGGGGCTTCTTGCTACGCTACAACACTATAGAAATCCATTTTTCTTAGTAATATATATGAATAGAAAGATAGATCCATCCATCTATCCTATCCGATTTCTATTTTGTTATCTAAAAAAGAATCGATTTCATTCAACCTTTGATTCAAAGAACTGCGCTTAGCCCCCCCGCCCATGAAACGGCTCTGCTGCAATGGATGGCAGAGGGTCCGTAGTACCCGAAGCACTGGAGTGATCCAGTAGCCGGGAAGGAGCCTAGAAGTGCTTACTACTACACCACACTACACTTGGCTCTACACATTTACAGAGCTAACCTCTCTTTAGTGCCTGACAAAGCTAAGGGAACTTCAATATAATCCTTACTCTTTTTCCCCCAACTTCACCTAGGCTTAACGGGGCCTTACTTATTCGAGGGAGGGGGGGTGGAGCCTCGAAAAAGCACTGTTGAAAGGAAATATTCTTGGCCCCTCTTCATTCTCTACAGGGTTCCAAACTTTTCTTTAACATAGGTGATAACGTGCCAGACAGAGATGGAAGAGATCAAATACTATATATATAAAGTAAATCCAAAGAAATTATGAAAAATCAACATATAATACATATACATTAAAAAAAATTGATCTATTTACAAAATGTAATTTGTAAAAATAAAGATAGCTCCACATCTGCTTGTTGGACATAGGGGTGAAGCTAAAAGGGCGTGTAAATAAAAATATATTATAAATATTTTGAGACGAAAGAAGTACAATTTAAAAAAGAAAGAAAATAAAACAAACTTTATTAGAAGCTTGGAGCAATATTTAGATAAGCGTGTGGATATAGGATTGGATTATAAAGGCAATTAAAATCATAAATTCTGTCATAAATAATGAAATATGTCCCCCATTAGATGTGACTTTATTGTTCAGTAATTTCAAAAAGATAAATATTCCTTTATTAAATAGAGAAATTAACACAAAAGCTTTAAAGAAAACCATCAAGTTGAAGTTCCTTTAGTCCACTTGTCAATTTTTGATAATTATCATTTTTCTTTATGCTTTCACCTATTAAGGATCATATAAACCAATTATCCAATCATTCCCGTGACCTCCCACCCCACAAGATAGAAGTTTGTTTGGTCGATATTTCAATCGAATCCACTTTTTTGAGAATTTTGACTTTTGATTATTTTATTGAATAGAAATTTTATAAGAAAATACATAAAAATCTCTTTAGTTTTGGCAACACAATTTAAAAACCCTTTATATCGTTTAAGTGATTCGAATATTCCCTAAGGTCCTTAAGGAGTGACATGATAGAGTCATAGAGAGAGTGAGTATATTTTTTTAAAAGAGAGTGAAAAAAGAGAGAAAAGATTGAATTTTATAAAATCGTAGGCATGGTATTTTTTATTGGCTAGTAAATATAATAACTATTTAATAGTTGTTCTTGATATATTACTTCTTCAAAAAATATGTAAATTTTCTTAATCCCCTTTTTAATTTCTTTAAGTTTTTTTTCTTTTCATTCTTTTGTCTTCCCCAATGCACCTCTTTATTCATTGAAATACCTCTTCCTCCATCTTCATCCCTCATCTTTATCCACTATTTTCATTTTACTAGTTCTTTAATTATTCGTAAAATTCAATATCAATATCGTTTTATTTAGTCAATTTCATTCTATATTATTGATTTCGATTTCATAAATGTAAATTTTATTGAATTTTAAGTAACCCATTTTGATTTTCTATTATTTTATAATGTAAAAAAATGAAACTATCTTCTTCTCTTTTTTCTAACCAAAGTGTGACTAAACTCGTCACATTTTAATAACATAGAAAATAAAAAAACAAATCACAGCTGATTCAAAACAACACCCAAATCTGACAATGACCCAAAGACAAATTCATCTTCGGTCATTTCTAGATCCGTTCAGATATCTCATAGAATTAGGGATGGCAATGGGCCGGTGTGGCATGCGGTGGGGCGGATTAAGCTTAACCCGCAAATATTTTAATCTGTCCTGCCTCGCTCCGCATAATAATTTTTTTCATTTTCAACCCGTCCCATTCCGTCCGCATAACTTTTTTAATATTTTCTTTTCCTAGTTAAGTTTGATACTAAAGATAAAATTCATAACAATAAATTCTTTTTTTCATTAAGTTGTATTAATTTAATAGGATAGTGACTTAAAAATTTATTTTTTAGGGATCAATTGGAAAACATGTAAAAAATTGTATTATCTTTTTATTGAACCATTTTCATTTACTATCTCGAACATTTTAATAGATTTATAGAAATTATCTTAATAAATAATGCTCTATCACTCTTATAACATGTAAAAAGTTAAGATTAAATTTGAACTCACATAAAATCAAATATACCCACAACCCGCCCCGCCCCGCGTTAATTTTAAAAAATCCACTTCAACCCGCTTCGCATCCCACCCGGCCGCCCCACACAACCTTAAACCTGCCTTGCCCCACATAGCCTTAAATCCACCCCGCCCCACATTCACCCCGCCCCATTGCCATCCCTACACAAAATTTATATATTTTTTTGGACCAACTTTCTTATGCAATTTTTATTTCTTATTTGAGTTGTCAAGAAAAAATTGACTATAAAAAAATTCATTCTTCAAGATGGAAAATTCGTGGGGAAGGTTCGAAGGAGATTATGTAAATACTATAGTGTATTTCTTCTTTAAAGTTATTTTAAAATAATTGTTAAATAGTGAAGAAGAAAAAATGAAAGTATTGAAGGTTGAAATGGTGTACAAGGAAGAAGAAAGAGAGGGGAGGGGTATGTATTTATAAATTAATTAATAGATGTAATTAATTTTTAAAAAAGTGTTTAAGAAAAAATGATGAATAAGTAAAGAACAAATAAAAATTAATGGCATGCTGCCTACATGGCTATGATGTGGCGCTTACGTGGCTATGATATGGCGGGTGAGAGTGATATTTAAATAACTTGAAAGATGTTAAGGGGTATTTAAACACCCGTATAATTTTTGTACTGCCAAGTTTAGGAATTATTTCTTATGTGTTTTCTCAAATTTTATTATAAAAATTTATTTGCATCAAATGTATTTGATGCCAAATAAATATATATTTATACACGCTATGTAACTTTTTTCTAAAGACCGTTGTAACATATAGGTACAAGTTCAATTTAATTTAGTTTTTGACATAAAATATAAATTTATATATAAAAATTTATTAAAATAACAATAATAAATATCAATTTATAATCTATATAACTATAATAATTCAATAGTAAGAATCTTAAAAGATACAACCCAGTTTCTTGCAATATCAAATATCTGAAAAAATGTTAAATGAATTATAGCAAAAGAAAAAGTATATTTTTCTGCGAATACTAATATCATTACTTACTTGTTATAAATATATTTTATTTTTGTACATCTAATATAATCTTTTTTACTTTACACATTTAACTGATTAATATTTATGAGATAATATGTAATATGTTATGGTTGCAGTTTGAAGGAGCTGTGAAAGAGGATGGAAGAGGTCAAACTATATGGGACAAATTTTCTCATTCTTTTGGTAAAAAAATTGTGCATGCTATTTCCCCACTAATATTGTTTTTATCTTTGTTATTACTAAATTTTCTAATTATTTTTATCTTTTAACACTAGTAAAGTAATAATTTGAAGAGTCCGAGCAACATAATTAAATATTAATAAAAAATTCGATGAATTTTGCAGGTAAAGTAATTGATTTTAGCAATGGTGATGTAGCCGTGGATCAATATCATCGATATCCGGTAAATTTAATTTATAGTACAGTTTAATTTTCTAGATATTTTTTTTATTCTTTTTTTATTTGATGTTTGGTATCTGCATTGCAGTTTGACTAATTTAGATTTGCATCAGATAGGACCCTTTCAGGAATAGCCGTTCCTATCATAAAAATTTCATACTCAAAATGCAAAATTGAGACGCTCCATCGAATAATTCTGAATTCTTTTTTTTTTACAGGAAGATGTACAACTTATGAAGGATATGGGAATGGATGCCTACAGATTTTCTATTGCTTGGGCCAGAATTTTCCCTAGTAAATCTTCTTATATTATTAAGTTACTCAAAATAACAATATTTTGATATAGCAATTAAAAAATATCTGAATAAATAACCATGCACCACACTAGAACAAATAATTAACTCTGTTTTTTTATTCATTATCAGATGGAACTGGAGAAATCAATCAAGCTGGAGTTGATCACTACAACAAGTTGATCAATGCTTTACTAGCTCATGGTACAATTGGCATTCTTACTCTCCCATTTTACGTGAAGGTGTTACTATCTGGGGGTTGATCATTTTACAATGATTTTCTCAATATTTATTTTCAGAAAAGCATTTTGCATCAAGTTTTCAAATATATAAATTTTATTTTTAAACAACTTAACAAAACTATATCTAAATTCACAGTCAAAATTAAGTATTTTGATCCTTAGTACTCCGAACCCCTTCACATAAATTAGACAGAAGGAGTATACATCATTTCTTTAGCATTTATATTTGTTTTTTTTTGCATTAAATATAGATAAATTGAATGTTACAATGTGTATGAATCCTAGGAATTAAACCATATATAACACTATACCATTGGGACCTTCCTCAAGCTCTAGAAGACAAGTACAATGGATGGCTAAGCCCACAAATCATGTAAGTTTCACCACAAGTTATTTATTCCAACTTAATATTTCAACTTGTCTGGATTTATGTTATGTAACATTTTTGGTCATTTTGACAGAGAAGATTTTGCGATATACGCGGAGACATGCTTCAAGAAATTTGGTGATAGGGTGAAGAACTGGATCACTATCAATGAGCCTCATACTGTTGCCATCCAAGGCTTTGATGTAGGTTTACAAGCACCGGGGCGATGTTCCATCCTCCTACGAGCTCTTTGCAGAGCTGGAAACTCTGCAACTGAGCCTTACATTGTTACTCACAATCTACTCCTTGCTCATGCCACTGTTGTTGACATTTACAAAAAGAAGTACAAGGTAAAAAAAAACTTGAAAAGAGAAGAACATGCAATAAATTGAGACTTTTCCTAGTTAGTATACATAGATTATACACGGATTATACCCATAGTATACATATATTATACATCTACGGAGTATTTTTGTAATCAAGTGTCGTTGCAGCCAACACAACATGGATCAATTGGGATTTCACTAGATAGCTTTTGGTATGAGCCTTTAACAAACTCCAAAGATGACATTGAAGCAACACAAAGGGCCATTGAGTTTAATTTAGACTGGTAAGGATTTTGTTGTAGTAGTAAAAAATGCTCACTCATTTTTTCCTTTAGATGGTGAGATGTTTTGTTACTGAATTCAGGTATCTTGAGCCTGTGATTCTTGGAAGGTATCCGAGTTCAATGGTAGAGAGAGTGGGAAGCCGGTTGCCTAAATTTTCGCCAACTGAGTCTGCACTCGTGAAAGGTTCCTACGATTTCATAGGCATAAATCACTATACTACATGGTATGCCAGCAAGAACAAAACCAACATAATTGGTGCTCTGCTCAATGACTCTGTTGCAGACTCTGGTGCTATTACCCTTCGTATGTCGTTGACAACTCTATCAACTAATTGCATGATTCATTCTACTTATCGCGAAATTCATTGTGCATTAAGAACTAAACATTTTTTTCGTTGTGCTTTCGTATCTTGCAGCATTCAAAGGTATAAAGCCAATAGCAGACAGGGTATGTAATTTCATATCTTTCATATCTTGAATTGGAACGATTTTCATGTTATGTTATATTATATGTTATCTATAATAACCAAAAAGTATATGTACAAGGCTGATGATATTTACTTGCAGGCAAGTTCAGTATGGTTGTACATAGTGCCTCATGGTATAAGAAGCTTATTGAACTACATCAAGCAAAAGTATGAGAACCCTCTAATCATAATCACTGAAAATGGCAAGTCTCTAAATCTATAATGTAGCTATTAAACGATACGATCAATCAATAATTATTGAATTTGGAAAAGAGTCGAGAAGAAATGGTTCGAGCCTCTTATTTTGATTTCTTGAACTGTTACAGGAATGGATGATTCAAATAACATATTTACATCACGAAAAGATACTCTCAAGGATACAAAAAGGATCAATTATCACAATGACTATCTTACTAATCTGCTAGCTGCTATCAAGTAAGTTATTCATGTCTAAAATCCTACTTGATCGACAAATTTAAAACACAACGTATTCATTCGATATCTGTTTTGGTGAATATGCAGAGAAGATGGTTGCAATGTGAAAGGATACTTTGTGTGGTCTTTGATGGATAACTGGGAATGGGCAGCTGGATTTTCGTCGAGATTTGGTCTTTATTACGTAGATTACAAAGACAACCTCAAGAGATATCCCAAAGATTCCGTGAACTGGTTCAAGAACTTCTTAGGATCTGCTTAAATTGATACATGTTACTTACAAACACCATATATGCCTAGATTTCATGCATAAAAAGGCATAACGCGATGTATACAAACATTTATTCTTTCACAGTATCTTAATGTCATTCAATAGATTGCACTCAGTTTGCTCATACAAAGGTTGTTTGGTATCATACAAATTTTGTCATTGGTTGATCACTTTCTTTTCTGCTATTATGTGATTAATTTGTACTCAAATTCAGTTGGAACATCTGTTTAACAAGCTCAAAATGGGCATTTTGAGCTAGTTTTGAGTTTTAGGAGTCAGAGTTTGAGACTTAGCCTAGAAATGATGATCAAATTTATCGGATTCAAAGTAGTGTTTAGTGCTAATTTAGTCCTCCCTATGCATCCTAACTAGTAACCTCCTTTGTTGGAAAATCACGTTATATATACTTGGGGAATCACATTATATAAACTCCAGGCAGCTCAATGCCTTTATAAAGGGAAAATTACGCGGTTAAACAAACTTATACTACTTAATTACTCATCATAGCTATAGTTTGCTATACTTACCACTCATGACTAATATTATACATTAATTACGCGGGCTGACTTCGAATTTGTATAATTTGCCACGTTTGTATATGTATAATTTGCCAGAATATACAAATACATATGTATAATATACAATTATCTAACCTATATACATATACAATACACCTCTCTCACGCTCTGCTCTCTCTCGTTCGCCTCTCTCCTCCCTCTCCCAATCTCGCTCGCCCCTCTCTTCCCTCTCCCAATCTCGCTTGCCATATATACAAATGCATATGTATAATATACAATTATCTAACCTATATACATATACAATACACCTCTCTCACGCTCTGCTCTCTCTCGTTCGCCTCTCTCCTCCCTCTCCCAATCTCGCTTGCCATATATACAAATGCATATGTATAATATACAATTATCTAACCTATATACATATACAATTCACCTTTCTCCCACTCTTTGCCCCCTCTCTCTCTCGCCTCTCTCCCAGTCTCGCTCGCCTCTCTCCTCCATATAACATGTAGCTACGAATTGTAATTATCAAACTATAGCTATGGAGAGTAATTAGGCTATTTTTGAGTGGTTATATGTGAAAGTTCCCCATAAATGAGGCATCGTCTTGGGCCCAAAATTTAAGGGATCCCATTTTATAGTAATAATAGAATTATTATAAGTTTTTTTAATAAGAAAATTATACTATTTTTTAGTTCGTTTTGAAACATTAAAGAATGTTTCTTTCTTTTTTGTCAATTTTTAATTCAACTTTCCACATGACATATTTATGACCACAAGATTAAAAGATTTTTGGTATATATATGTATATAATTTAGTTTAAGACCACAAGATCTGAAAATCTTCTTTACTCTTTTAAGTTTCATGTCAAGTCAAAATTGGACAAAAGATTAAAACTGATAGAGTACTATTTATATAAAAAAAATAACATTTTTAATTAAGAAGAAAGAAATAACTTTGCATATCAAAAATAATTTTAAATATATTAACAATTTTACGTCGTAAAAAACTAGAAGAATAGATTTTATATAAAAAATAATAAAAAATGTATAGTTGCTAATTTCTTCTACTCAAATCCTTGTTGTCAGCACTTGAACCTGGGATGAGACTCGAATATACTAACCAACTAGACTACAATGCATTGTTGAACATATTAAGGGTCATTAATTTTTAAGACCACTTAATATTTACAAACTAGTCTATCATAAAAAAGCCAAACAAAAAGAACATAGTCCAAGTTTTCTTACAACTTTACTCCACTCCGTAAATATAAAATAGTGGGGTGAGAATTCTCATTAAGGTACCGTCTTGACATTATGTAAGTTGATCTTAGTTTTTAGATTTGATTTAAGTATAGCAATATGGAAACAGATCAAGATTTGAAGTTTGTGTGCAAGTGGTGTAACAAGAAGTATCCATGTGGAAAGTCACTTGGGTTACATAAGCTCTAATCAAATTTGAAGCTAATAAGTTGGGTTACATAAGGTCTAATCAAATTTGAAGCTAATAAGTTGTGTTGCATGAGGTCTAATCAAATTTGAAGCGGGATTCCTTCTGTTTCTGTTCTTAGAGAGAACCTATCGAAATTTGGAGGGTCGAGGATTCTAAGTTACGTTGGTCGAACTCTTCAAAAATAATAACTCACAATACTACGGAGGATCTGACATGCACTCCTTTGCCACAAGGAAAAAATTGTCAACATTGTGGGAATGTGTTTCAATCAAAAAATTGTCAACAATGTGGGAAGGTGTTTCAATCAATGAAAGCCTTGTGTGTTCATATGCGGAGACATACTTCAAGAATTTTGGTGATAGTATGAAGAATTGGATCACTTTCAATGAACCTCGTATTGATGTCATCCAAGACTTTGATATAGGGCTACAAACACCAGGAAGGCGATGCTCCATCCTCCTACAAGCTTTATGCAGTGTCGAAAACTTTGCAACTGAGCCTTACATTGTTACTCACAATCTACTCCTTGCTCATACCAATTTTGTTGTTGACATTAGGGGTGTACATGACCGGGTTGGTTCGGGTTTTTCAAATATCAAGCCAAATCATTTGTGTAAAAAATTTTAATTTACCAAACCAAACTAATAAAATTTGGATTTTTTCAGTAAAGTTTGCATACAAACATATAATTAACTTGTGCTCCAAATATTTCTTTAGTCCAACCAAAATACAATTATCTAAGGTGTTTCTTAAGAAAATAACATAAATTATGAGATGAATATTGATGACACTAAAATATTCAATAAAAAATAATAATGAAACATCATATAAAATAAATATTGCAAAGTCATAATGAAAATGATCATAATTTAAAAGTACTAAATCATGCTAAAATAAGTTTAATAAGTATTAGTTACATTACTAAATATTTAAGGAAAATTAAAATTAGATTATGTATTTTAATTGTCTAAACCAATGTAAAACTAAAGAACAAATATTCAATATTATTGTCATTCTTAGTGTTGAATTCATTTTCTTTTTGCATTAGTATTAATTTGATTTTGATTTAAGTTTTATTATAATTACCAACATCTATGGACTATAATCTTTATGGAACTAATCAAAATTCTAAGTTTCAAACTTGAAGTAATATATTAAAAGATAAAAACTATGAAAAAGTATAAGAAATATTTAAAAATTATATCAAAGTAAATATTTTTATGTATAAAATAAAATTTTAAAATTACATATATAATGTCGGATTGGTTTGGTCTCGAGTTGGTTTTTTTAAGTTAAAATCAAACCAATCCAAATATAGTCGGGGTAGTTAAAACCAAACCAACCCAAATATAGTCGGATTTTTTTTCTGATTTGATTCGGTTTTCGGTTCGATTTTGTACACCCCTAATTATACATATGCAGACTATTTTTGTGATTAGTCTTTGTGATCAATTGGTGTTGCAACCAACACAACAAGTATCAATTGGGATATCACTAGATAGCTTTTGGTATTAACCTTTAACAAACTCTAAAAATGACATTGAAGCAACACAAATTAAAGGGCCATTGAGTTTAATTTTGACTGGTAAAGATTATGTTGTAACAATAAAAAATGCTCTCCATTTTTTCCTTTTGATGGTGAAATGTTTTGTTATTGAATTCAGGTATCTTGAGTGTGTTATTCTTGGAAGGTATCCGAGTTCGATGATAGAAAGAGTGGGAAACCTTTTTGCCTAAATTTTCGCTTCTGCACTCGTTAAAGGTTCATAGGATTTCATAGGAATAAATCATTATACTACATGGTATGTCAGCAAGAACAAAACCAACATAATTGGTGTTATGCTCGATTACTCTGTCGCAAGCTCTGATGCCATTACCCTTCGTATGTCATCGATAACACTATTAACTAATTACATGATTCATTCTACTTATTGTGAAATTCATTGTGAATTGAGAACTAAGCATTTTTCGTGTGCTATTGTATCTTGCAGCATTCAAAGGTATAAAGCCAATAGCAGACAGGGTTAAGTTAAACCTCTCTATAACAATACTTCACTATAACAACTAAGTTTTATTTGGAACGATTTTCATGTTATGTTATACTATATGCTCTCTATAACAACCAAAAAGTATATGTACAATAATGATGATATTTAATTGCAGGCAAGTTCAATATGGTTGTACATAGTACCTCATGGTATTAGAACCTTAATGAACTACATCAAGCAAAACTATGAGAACCCTCTAATCATAATCACTAAAAATGGTAAGTCTCTAAATCTACAATGTAGCTTCTAAACTATACGATCAATCAATATTTATTGAATTTGAAAATGACTCTAGAAGAAATAATGGTCCGAGCCTCTTATTTTGATTTCTTGACTGTTACAGGAATGGATGATTCATATTTACATTGCGACAAGATACTCTCAAGGATATGAAAAGGATTAATTATCACAATGACTATCTTACTTATCTACTTGCTGCTATCAAGTAAGTCATTCGCGTCTAAAATCCTACTTGATTGACAAATTTAAAACACAATGTATTCATTCAATATCTATTGTGGTGAATATGCAGAGAAGATGGCTGCAATGTAGAAGGATACTTTGTGTGGTTTTTGATGGATTACTGCTAATGGGCAGCTGGATTTTCGTCGAGATTTGGTCTTTATTATGTGGATTACAAGGACATCTCAAGAGATATCCCAAAGATTCTGTGAACTAGTTCAACAATTTCTTAGGATCTGCTTAAATTGATACATTACTTACAAGCATCGTATATATATATATATATATAGATTCCACGCGTAAAAGACGCATAAAAGGCACAATGTGATGTATACACAAATTTATTCTTTCACAGTACCTCAATGCCATTCAATTTGTAAGTCAAAAACTAATTTTTTTCATTGCTCGATCACTTCCATTTAGCTGAAACATCTGTTTAAATGAGCTCAAAATGGGTATCTCCGGCTAGTTTTGAGTTTTGGAATAAGAGTTTGAGACTAAGCCTAGAAATGAGGATCAGTTTTATCGGAGTCAAAGTTGTGTGTTGTGCTAATTGAGTCTTCCCTATGCCTCTCATATCATTTTCTTCCTTCACTTGTGACTAGGGGCAGAAGGGGATTCATCTAACTCCTTTAGTTGGTTTTTTAATATATAAATATTATATGTTAGAACCCCATGCTGTCTATTGTTAAGCTTCAACTAAACATATATGGCTTGATCATGTAATATATATGGCTTGATCATGTTTGGCATACCACCGTTGCTGGGACTTGAACCCGGGTCTCTCGGGTGAGAGCCGAGTATCCTAACCAACTAGACTACAACGGATTGATATACATTGATTGGTCATTATTTTTAGAATATGGATCCTAGTAATCTACCATACATTTTACGAGAAGCAATACATGAAGTAACTTTCGATATAACAGTAAAAACAAGACTCGTCATTTGAAAAGTAAAAAAAAAGAACAATATTCCAAGTTTTTTTTTACAATTTACCACACTGCTTCAATTGATATTTATGTCTTCCAACTTTTGATGTGCACAAGTAGACACTTAAATTTGTATAGAATTGAAGAAGTAAACAAACGTGTCCTACATGACATAATATACGTAGGGTGCCATATATGACACAAATTGCCACGTAGGATGCATATGCTTATTTGTTCAACTTTATACAAATTTAAGTGTCCACTTGTGTACTCAAAGTTGAAGAGCATAAATGTCAGTTAAAGTCGAATTAAAGTGCATGTTTATATATTTTGTCTTTCTAAATTTACTACTTTCATACTAGTAAAATAACTCAAGTTTGCGCAATCATAAAAAATAAATACTATATTCATTCGGTTTATTAAAAAAAATACTCTTGAATTTTTTTTATCTTAAACATATTAAAACTCACAGATAAAAATGTTTAAGTAATTATTATCCTATATTGAGAAGCAAAATTTGCAAGGATAAACTACAAAAAATATTAGCAATAAAAAGTCAATGAGGAAGACCAGCTCCTCTACACGATTTATTAGTACCAAAAATTCATTAAGAAGATCAGCTGTTCATATCCTTGTAAAATAAATATTAAAACTTTTAGGGAAGATGCATAAGTACCCTCAACCTATGCTCGAAATCTCAGAGACACACTTATACTATACTAAGGCCCTATTATTGTAAATTCTTACGGAAAACACTTTCATCACTAACACTTACCGAATTCACCAAAGCTTGTACTTCACCACGAACTCTAGTAGGAAATTCACATAGCTTGAGGCGTGTCGAAAGACACTGTCCTTAAGGATATTTCACCCGGTATAGATGTATCCCTAGGATTTAACAAGCTCTTCTAGTAAAAAACTAGGAGCCAAAAACTAACAAAAATTCTTTAAAACAAAACCTAGCACAATAGAATATGAAAAGAGAAGGAAGAAATTTCTCTTACTCTCAATTCTAACCACAGAAAATTAGATTATAATCTATATAAAAGAAACAGATTATCATCTTATATGAATAACATTATGGCAATATTCAATTGCCACATTCAAGAGCTGCAAACGGCACAATCAGCAATTAATGGAGGAGTAAATAGGCTAATTAATATTGTGATATAGCTGTCAATATTAGAATATATGGAAATAAAGATAACACCTATATTGACATAACATAATTATTATTTTTCAATATAATAAAATAATTCTTTTTGAGATACTAGAATCATTTTTCCAACAATCCCCTACATATCTCAAATGGAATATTAAGGAATAGAATGGAATAAGAAGTTTTGCTGGGTTTTCACATATGAGTCTAATGCATCGAATCTGGTGTCCGTAGACTATGAACCAGAGCTATATTTCATACTTTGTTCTTACGAAAAATCTATCCACCTTTTCCAAAATTTAATATTAAAGATATACTCTACTTGTGATGAAGTGAACAACGAAGTTGATTTTTCTCTTACCAAATATATGAAGTAGTAATAGAGAAGTATAGAATAAGTTGATAGCAAAATCATGGAATAAGGAAGCAATAAAGGCAGTTGGATGGGTAAACTAGAGACACTCTCTCCTTTCAATTTTTCAAGAAGGGTGACTGGTGGTTGGTGAAAAAAGGAAAACAAAAAAGGAAGGCAGAAAGAAAGATCCAAATAATTGATAATTGAACTTTTGAGTTCATGTCAATAAGGTACGTAACATACTATAATTTTCTGTATTTTAAATGGAAAAATTGACATAGTTACTTTATCCCATAGTCATGAATTATTATTATTGTTGTTTTGTGTGGGGAAAAGTAAATCATCATATTCCTCAATGTTGTAGAAAAATTGGAGAAATGATAATCCCGCTAAATTAAAATAAAGTTGAATAAGCTGATGATATAAATTATTGTGATTATTAAGCGAATCTTGTGGCTAATATGTGAAAATGAAAGATTGGGTGTTAAACTTTGATGTTGTTGAGCACACTTGTGCTAACTAAAATGATTTTGTATTTCTACACCCAAAATTGGAGAAGAAGAATATTTATATATGTTGGTGATTCTAGAACTACTTGAAGTTCTTAAAATGAAAAATTCTTCTTAAATATTCACTTCTATATATTGCCATTATTTAATATGAGGTAGTATATGATATTAATATTTGTAATGTGATTCTTGTGGAATTTGAAGGGAAAAAAATGATTGAAGATTTTATTTGAGTTTGATTATATGTCAACAAACGTTATTGTGGCAATGAGTATCATAATCATGATTTATTTTGTATTTAATATTTATCAAGTTATGATAACATGTATACATAATTGCTGACTTTAATAATTTGTTAAATTATTTTTGCTCTTGATTTCTAGTTCATGTCATAGTACTCAAAATAAGGTTATTATTCTAGATTTTGACGTTATCAAATGATTTGCGTAAATATCCTTAAGATTGTTGTAAATTCTTACGGAAAACACCTTCATCACTAATACTTACCGAATTTATTAAAGCTTGTACTTCACCACGAACTCTTGTAGGAAATTCACATAGCTTGAGGTGTGTCGAAAAACACTGTCCTTAAGAATATTTCACCCGGTATGAGTGTATCCCCCAAGATTCAACAAGCTTTTCTAGTATACAATGGGCAAAAAACTTAAATATACAACTTAAAGTCTTTAATTACATCAATATAGCAATACTTTTTTTTCCAATTATATAACAATATTTTTTTTAAAACTAGAATTTTTATTTTTTTTTAAAAAACGTTTACCAAGTCGGCTAACTGACTGTTTGACTATCTATGAAACCTCTAAACAACTGAGATGGATGTCGGG
>NW_006239450.1:249847-267071 GCF_000226075.1 Solanum tuberosum
AAAACAAGTTAAAACGTTTGTAAAAGACTTATGAAAAACTTGAAATGGACTTCTCTTACTTGACTTTTGACTTTGATCTTAACTCTTGCTTGAATTGACTCTTAACTGATCCCTGAATTGAATTATGGATTCAAGAATTATGATTTGTGTTTGGAAAGATCTCTTGATGTTTAGGAATGATTTCGAATAGCTAAACTTGAGAAAAGTTACGAAATCAACGTCTTGGAACATGTCCGCGACGCGGAGATGGTTCTAAATAAATAATTGCGAAATTAAATTTTGAGACAGAGGAGTCCGCGCCCTGTCCGCGACGCGGAGACAATTTTTTTGTATACTGTGGGAACAAGTTCGCGACGCGGACTTGTTTGACGAAGCCTGCTCGACTTTTTCCTTCTTCATTTTCCAGCCCCAATTCGCCTAAACTCGAATATTTTCCCTCAAATTCATTTTAGGTCCCGATACCCAGCGTATATACTCAATAACCTAACTCAAAGTAACTCTAAAACACAACGTAAGGATCTCAGAAACTCCACAATTCAACCCAATTCAAGAACATTTAAATTCATGTCAAGAACATCAAATTTCAAACTCTTTAAGGACGAATTGCACTGAAACTAAACATGTTTTGCGTGTGGGTGAATGAACCCAACGCTATGAGAGACTCACATACCTTGTAGGATTCAATTCCTTGGCGAATCCACAACCAAAATCGATCGTTCTTGGCGAATCTTGCTTTTCCTCTTCTCCTTTTCTCTTTGCGTTCTTTCTCCAAAAGCCCTAACTCTATTTCTCAAAAGCATAAACTGAACTAACTCAGTCTTGACCCCACTTAATTTACCTAAAACGGATTTAATTAATTGGGTAAGGAAAAGACCAAACTACCCCTTTTTAAATTCCGGATTGGGCATTTCTTTAATCGAACAACCCAACTTCCAATGAACATAATTCACTCATACAAACTCGGAATCGTGCAAACTTGACGGCGTTGGAAAGATAAATCGAAGAGATTTCCAACCATATTTGGAACTACACCTAACTCATCCTGAGCTAGGATTTATGATCGATTGACCAAAATCTCAACTTTACATTACTTAAAAATTTCCAGATTTCCTTATACTTTCCAAAAATGATTATTTCAAGTTCTTAGCTTCTTTCTAGCTATTTCAAGTTGCGAGATATTACAAGGAATATACTTAAATTATGATAAATTTGTTAATTACACATCTAAATTATGCGAGGATTCGGTTAGTTCCTAATGCACAATGAATCATGAATCAGTTAATAGAGTTGTTCAACTATATAATGAGGGTAATGACACTCTATCTTGCAAACATTCAAAGGTGTAAAGCCAATTGCAGACATGGTACGCAATTTGATTCAATATATACGGTTAAACATCTCTACAACAATATTTCACTATAACAACTAAGTTTTATTTGAAATAATTATCATGCAAGGCCGTCTCAATAAGATTGGGGGCCTAAAAGTTAAAATTTATCAAGAGGTCCTAATTTTTTTTCTAGGTGACATATGTAAATTGAATGAAAATTACAACAATGATATACCCCGTGTAATCCTACAAGTGAGGTGAGTGGAGGATAGGATATACATAAACCTTATGAAGTAAGAAGATAAACAATACAAATTTTCAATGGAAAAAATATAATATGAAATTAGAATAATAAAATATGGCTCAAGAGTTTAATAAATTGATATAGCGATATTGAAATAGTATTGTGCATAGATCTGATAAGTTGATATAAATCATATAATGATATCGAAATATTGTTGTGTTGCTTCAATATTATAATGATAACTTGTTGCAATGCTTAAAATTTGAAGAAGACATCAAAAAGCGGTTTTTTTTTTGTTTTTGAAAACAGACTAATAAATTTTGCATAATGCATAAGGTATAACCTTTGAGAGACTTAAAAATGTTCAATAATAAGAAAATTTATCGAGATGGTAAGCACGACTCACTTTCAATCATGTTTTCATGTGATGTTATGCTCTCTATAATAACCAAAAAGTATTTGTACAATGTCGATGATATTAACTTGCAGGAAAGTTCAATATGGTTGTACAAGATACCTCATGGTATTAGAAACTTAATGAACTACATAAGCATAAGTATGGGAACCCTCTAATCATAATTACTGAAAATGGTAAGTTTCTAAATCTGTAATGTAGTTACTAAACTATACGATCAACCAATATTTATTGAATTTGAAAAAAAAGTCCAAAATAAATAGTTCAAACCTCTTTATTTTGATTTTTAGAATTGGATCCGATGCATATAGATACAAATGATCCAATGAAAATCATTCATCTGATTGTCCTTTCTATGCACATGTAACTGAAATAGATGTCAAATAACATATTAACATCTACTTAAATTGATACATGTTACTTACGAGCACCATATATACATAGTTGCCACACGTAAAAAGGCATTACACGATGTACAGGGTCGTTTGGTTGGGAACTAGTTATCCCAGGATTAACTATCCTGGGGTTAGTTATCCTGGGATAACTTATCCCAATAACTTATCCCATCACTATGCTATAAATGGTGGGATAAGTTATCCCAAACATGTCAACCAAACAAGACATCTAAATTTTATCCCAGGACTATTTATGCTTATCCCTCATACCAAATGAGCCCACAATGTCATTCAATAAATTCTTTGAATTTTCTGATACAAAAGTATTTTAGTATCACAAATTTTTTCGTTGCTCGATCACTTTTTTTTCTGCTATTAAGTGATTAATTTGTACTCAAATACAACAGGAACATCTGTTTAAACGAACTCAAAATGGGCATCTAAGGCTAGTCTTGAGTTTTTGGAGTCAGAGTTTGAGACTAAGCCTAGAAATGAGGATCAAATTTATCGGAATCCAAGTTGTGTGTTGTGCTAATTGAATCTTCCCTATGCCTCTCGTATCATTTTCTTCCTTCACTTGTGACTAAGGACGGAAGGGGATTCATCATAATCTCCTTCGTTGGAAAATCACGTTATATATATTCACGAGAGCTCGATGCCTTTAAAAATGAGGCATCCACCTAAGACCCAAAATTTAAGAGATCCCATTATTATAAGGATTTTTTTTAAAAAAGGAATCAAATATACGGTGTCTTTTAGTTCGTTTCGAAACATTAAAAAATATTTCTTTCTTTTTTGTCAATTTTTAAATTTAACCTCCACGTGACAAGTTTAAGATTACAAGATTAAAAGATTTTTGATATATATACATATATCTAATTTACTTTAAAATCATAAGATTCAAAAATCTTCTTAATTACTCTTTTAAATTTAGTGTCAATTCAAAATCGAACAAAAGATTAAAACTGATCCAGTACTACTTTTAGAAAAAAGTAAAAAAAATTATCGTAAAGAAAGAAACAATTTTACATCTAAAAAAATATTCTAAATATACGGACAATTCTACTTCTTAAAAAACTAAAAAATAGACTTTGAATATAAAATTAAAAAAAAAATGTTTAAGGCCACATATTAAGCTTCATGTGTTCAAAATAGTGAAACTTACTCAAATCTTTGATCCAACTTTATGGAAAAAAATAAAAATTCTTGGTCGATCCATCTTTATGAAAAAATACAAATTCCGTTGACGAGACTTGGACCCCGGTGTCTCACAATAAATAAAAATTCTAGGATCTACCTTTATGAAACGGGACTTGAACTCGGGTGTCTCACAAAAAATAAAAATTCTAGGATCCACCTTTATGGAAAGTAAAACTTCCGTTGCCGGGACTTGAACCCGGGTCTCTCGGGTGAGAGCCGAGTATCCTAACAAACTAGACTACAACGGATTGTTGTAAAAATTAAAGGGATTAATTTTTAAGACGGTTTAATATTTGGAAATTAATCTATAGAAAACAACAAACAAAAGAACATAGTCCAAGTTTCCTTTTAACTTTACTCTCCAATATGATGTTATATCTTCTCTCTTCCATCAATCAGATAATATCTGATAATGCAAAAATTAGAAATTTAAGATAGACCTCTAGTTCTCCTTTTTTGTCATTGAAAGAATTCTGATCTTTGATGGTAAAAAGAGTGATCTCAATGCTTATATCTATTTTTCAAGCTATGTGGTCATATGACGGAAAAAGACTAATTTAATGAGATATGTATGTTACAATATGTATATGTATGCCTTCACAATATATATACTTTTGTTTCTAAAATTTACTTTTATACAAGTAAAATAGCCTAGTATTGTGTGATCATAAAAATATAATATATTAATTCGCTTTATTATAAAAGAAAATACTGCAATTTGTTTCAATCTAATATACATTAATTCTTGCAAATAAAAATGCTTAAGAAATTATTACCATATATTGAGAAGCTAAACTTCGCAGAATAAAAATACAAAACTATAAGCAATAAAAAGGCATGAGGAAGACCAGCTCCTCTACACGATTTAGTAGCAACAAATAATTCATTAAGATCATATCCTCATACCTTTGTAAAATGAATATTAGAACTTCTATATTGAACTCTTTGGGATAATTAGGCATAGAAAAATATATAAATTATGTTGAATTTGTCAATTACATACCTAAAATATGTTATTTCCTATTTAAAATTACATAGTAAGGCAAATATGTTATACATTTACTACTGAAAATAGCAAGTCTCTAAATCTACAATGTCGCTACTAAACTATCCCATCAATCAATATTTATTGAATTTGAAAAAGAGTTCAAGAAAAAAATAGTTTGAGCCTCTTATTTAAATTTTTTGGATGATTCAAATAAGATATTAACATCGCAACAAGATACTCTCAAGGATACACAAAGGATCAATTATCACAATGACTATCTTACTAATCTGTTAGTTGCTATCAAGTAATTATGTGAACTGGTTCAAGAATTTTTAGGATTTGGTTAAATTGATACATGTAACTTAGCAGCACCATATATACTTAGCTTCCACGCTAAAATGTTGGATATATAGTAAGAATTAATGGGAAATGAAGGGAAGATAAAAAGAAGGAATGTGAAAGGTTCTCTTATGCTTTAGTAAAAAAAAGCATTTCTCCATCATTAGTGGTGGAAAGAAAAATTAAAGTGTTTAAATAGATAAACACTTCTACTAGTTGTTAAAAGGGTTGGAAAGAGGGACCCCTCACGCCGTTGTCATCGCTCGGCTTTGTCTTTGGCTTTGAAAAATGAGAAATTACTTTTTGGACAAAATTTATTTTAATTATTTATTTAATTAATTTTAAATTAATATGACCAAAACGTTTTTTATTATTTAAATAATTAGCCGAAATGACCCAAACCAACTTGGATCCGCGCATTTAAAATATCTTTTCATTTTATTTGAATTTTCCACCGTTGGAAATGGCTATACTGCAATGTTGTAACTTTCAGGAACAACGATGACCGTTCTGAAGGGTTGCAAACTTTCATGAATGGTCGTGTGGTTTCTGGAAGGTTGCAACCTTTTGGAACCAATGCTTCTTGACTATAAATACCTGTGATTCCTCATATTTTTTCACTTACGAAATTTCTAAGCTGCTTCTTCTTCTTCTACACAATTCAATATTCGTGTACTTTACTACCGTTGAGTGGCTCGCTGACACCATTGTTTTGGGTATCAATATACTGATGAATAAAATCGTTCTATCTTGGGAGGATCTATTTCAATTCAAACCTCAGATACTAGAGGGGAATAATTTCCTTGAAGGGACATTGTGCATTCAGTGGGCTCGATTTTCTTTCCTTTCTGTTTCATACGATTGTTACATATTCTGGTATATTTTACCATTATTAATTTATGTTAATTGATTTCTATTCTTCATTACGTGATTTAAACTTTGAAATTTACTGTTTCTGCAAAGTTCTGTTATCACTAGTATTGGTTTAAAATAAAGATTGCATAACATAAAAGGCCTAACGCGATGTATTCAAACATTTATTCTTTCACAGTACCTTAATGTCGTTCAATTTAAAAGTCAAAAACTAATTTTGTCATTGTTCGATCACTTCCTTTTAGCAGGAACATCAGTTTAAATAAGCTCGAAATGGGCATCTCCAATTAGTTTTGAGTGTTTGGAGTCATAGTTTGACACATAGCCTAGAAATGAGGATTAATTTTATCAGAGTCAAAGTTGTGTGTTGTGCTAATTGACTCTTCCCTATGTCTCTCATATCATTTTCTTCCTTCACTTATGACTAGGGGCGGAAGGGGATTCATTCTAACCCCCTTCGTTGGAAAATCAGGCTATATATATGGTAAGGTCAATTTTTTTTTTGTAATATATAAATAGTATATGTTAAATCTATTTGCTGAAAATCTTGCATTCACCACTGCTTTTGACTAGATCTCTAGCACTCCTGACTGCTTTTGTGTGCCGTGGCTTCATTAGGGGTAGTGAGTTCTGTTTGATAGCTTATTATTTAGTTAATTACAGGTTGTTTCATTAGCAATGCAATATTCTTGAGACAATAGCCAGAGAGGGAGACTTACCCATCTTTGGCATGCTTAGAACATAACTCAACACTCTACTACACATTATTAGAGTTTTTTTTTACAGCAAATCAATGAAAAATTTGTATTACAAAACATGATTTTACCATCTATTTCCCTTTGAACTAGCTCATTGAGAAAATACATGGTGAGAACCAGATTCTTAGTGAAATACTAGGAAGCATCCTAATTTTTTTGTGTGAAAACACTACTATCTCTTTTCTCACTGGTTCAAAAAATATAAATAGGGAAAAGGCTCAAATATGCAACTTTGAGAAAAGACTCATTTATGTCATCCGTTCAACGTTTGGCTCATCCACTAGTCACTACTAAAATATCACTATATTTCCATTGAAATTTTCCATTGAAAAATGTTCGGTGGTTGTTCTCATAAAAGGCTCAATTATGTCATCAAACTTTGGGGAAAGGCTCATCTATGCCGTTCACGTTTATTGGCTCATCTATGTCATTTTCGTTTGAGAAAAGGCTCATCCATGCCATTATTTGTTCATTGAAATAGCATAGATGAGCCAAACTTTTAACGGGTGACATAGATGAGCTTTTTTCACAAAGTTCAATGGCATATTTGAGCGTTTTCTTTTTTAAAAAATAATTTAATCAATGACATGACCGAATTATAATTGACCATGTGTAAAAAGTAATTTTGCAAAACTGAAACTTTTTTCAATTAATAAATAATGGCATGGATGAGCCTTTTCTCAAACGGAAATGACATAGATGAGCCAATAAACGTGAACGGCATAGATGAGCCTTTCCCCAAAGTTTGATGACATAATTGAGCCTTTTATGAGAACAACCACCGAACATTTTTCAATGGAAAATTTCAATGGAAATATAGTGATATTTTAGTAGTGACTAGTGACATATTGCAAAGTCCTGCTTCAGGGACGATCATAGTGTCACGTATTGTTCCTTTGAGAAGGGTGTGATACCACCATCTATTCAGTCCGACAATCGGTCACAGAGTTGTATCCCTACTTACGTGATCTATGAATACCAGGTGTTAACTTACAAGTTAACGTGAATTCAATAACTTTTGTTCATACTCTATCTACATATGTATAAATTCTTAATTTGTACTCAAATTTAGCGGGAACATTCATTTAAACGAGCTCAAAATGGGCATCTCCACCTAGTTTTGGGTTTTTGGAGTCAGAGTTTAAGACTCGACCTAAAAATGAGGATCAAATTTATTGGAGTCAAAGTTGTGTGTGTTGTGCTAATTGAGTCTTCCCTATGTCTCTCATATCATTTTCTTCCCTTCACTTATCACTAAGGGTGGAAGGGGATTTATCCTAACCCCCTTTGTTGGAAAATTATGTTTTTTTTTAATATGAATTTTTGTGGCATGTGCAGCCTTTTATTTAATAAAAATGAATCATAATCATGTACAAAGCCCATGGCCCCCAAAGAAACAAAGCAAAGCAAAAAAATAAAACATAAAAATTGGTAAGGTCTAAAAGACCCGATCCAAACAAAAATTGGTAAAGTAGCTTTCACTTTTGGAAAGTAATTCAACCAAGAAAACCATCTTCCTGATAGTTGTCGGTGGGAATCATGAAATTCTCCCTCCGTTGTCTTCTATGTTGAACTTCCATATACCAAGGTATACCTCTCTTCCTTCTTACTTCCTTTCTTGATTTCTCTCTTCTCACTTTTTCGGTTCTTTTACAGAATGTCGGGTAGTTCCATTTCCAAGTGGCTGGTAGAGGAAAGAATAGCTGATGACTTTGTTGTGACTTAGCTGAGTTTTCTTCTTCTCGTTCTACGTAATCCCTTGCCCCTCTTTGAATTTTAAAAGATGGACTCTTGAGGTTATAACTAGCTTTTTGTAACCAGTTGTGTAATCGTGACAGTGCAGGGTGATTTTGCATGTTCTGATCCTGAGATTAGGCATTTGTGATTTATCTGCATTTAAGATCCTTTTTTCCTTCAGTGGTAGCTCCTGAAAATAGCAATATTGATGCTCTGTTTGTGACTCTATAGCTATATTAGCCAAAGAATCTGCAAAAAAATTGCCCTATCTGAATATGTGTGTAATTGTTGCACTTATCTTCTCCATTATCTCTCTTATCTCTTCCACTTTTTCTGCTATTTTCCATGGAATTCTCCAAATCTTCTAAATGATTTTCTTGAGACTGAGAGAGTCAGTCTCAATAATTACATTCTGAATTCTTCTGCTAAAACACTCTCTAAGAGCTATTAGGATAGCAACAGTTTCTGCTTGCATATTTGTTGCAATGCCAATACCCTTGGCTTTGGCATATATTAGATCTCCTTTATTATCTCTAAAACAAAATCCAAAAGAGCTCCAACCTGGGTTACCTCTGCATGCTCCATCAGTGTTACACTTTACTTAGTAATCTTTGGAGGTTTCCATGTGACACTTAAGTAGTGTATCTTGGGCTTGTACTGATTGAGTCTATGCACTATCTCATGCCATGACCATCTCATTTTCTTTATCCATGGAAATTGAGTCTTCACCATCTGCCTGACCACTTCAATTGTCATTTCCACCATTCCTTCCCAGCTGATTCCACTGCCATGTTTGAGGGCATTCCTTCTCTTCCATAAACTCCACATGATGATGGTTGGAATTGCTCTATATATGCTCTGCAATTTTGGTATTGCCTTCTGTTTCCACCAAGAGATTATGAGTTGTTGTAGACGCATTCCTTCTATGTTGATTCCTGCAAAAAGAGAAAAATATCTCCATAGCATGTTGGCTATTGGGGCTATTAGGAATAAATGAGTCATTGTTTCCTTCTCTTTCCTGTCACAGCACCAACATCTGGAAGCTATGTTGATTCTCATCTTCTTAAGATTGTCATCGGTGGCAATCTTCCTCTTCCAGACTCTCCACAGAAAGAAATTAATCTTAAAGGGCAGTCCTTTATTCCAGAGTACCTCAAAGTCTCTTCTAGGTTCCTGTTTGCTTTTCACTATCTCACAAGTTGACTTAACTGTGAACATTCCCTATGCATTTGCCATCCACCAAGCTACATCATTTCCAAAAAGAGTGTTTGGAGGTGATATGTTCTCCATGATATAGTTAGTCATTTCAGTAAACAGATTTTGTAACAACTTCTCCCTGTCCCACCCTTCTTTTATGCTGAAATCATTAACTTCCACCTCCTCATCCTTTGCATTTTCTTCTATATGATATAGGGCTCCTTGTTTAGTCCAGTTGTCAAAACAGAAACTAGAGTTGCCTGCTTTAATTTGCCACCATATTTCATGTTCAATTTTCTCTTTTACTGATGTCATTCTTCTCCAAACATGAGATGTCCCATATCCCTTATCAATGATAGGATGGTGTTTCTTATAGTATTTTTTCTACATAAAAGAAGCCCATAGAGTATCTGTTGAAATTCTGAAATTCCACAAGAGTTTGGCAAAAAGTACCTTTGAAACATCATGTAGTGACCTCCATCTCATTCCTCATTCTCTTCTAGGATAGCATATTTTGTCCTAAGCCACCCAATGTTTGTTCTTAGCCCCTGCAGTGTTAGCCCAAATCTTTTTTGCAGAAATTCTATGCAATTGGGTAATGACACAAGCTAGTGGATTCATGGCAGAGAGTACATAAATTGGCATACATTGTAGTACATGTGCTATTAGGACGTATCTTCCTCCAAAAGAGAGTAGTCTATTCTGCCAGGAACTGATTCTCTTCACCACCTTCTTGATCAAACTCTCAAAGTGTGTTCTATTCTTCCTTCTATAGAATATCGGGAATCCCAAATAGGTGAAAGGAAAAGAGCACTGCTTAATTCTTGTTATTCTTCTTACCTTTCTACATACTCCAATTGGTACCTTTTCATGCAAATAAGTAAAGCTCTTGTTTATATTGATTAGTTGTCCTGACACCTGTTCATAATCTCTCAGCATCTTCATCATTTTCCTCATTGAGTATGATTTTCCTGAACAGAACAATATAGTATCATCAGCATAGTTCAGGTGATTAATCTCAGGGCTCCACTTTGGTAGTCTAAAACCTTTATACTTTTGATCCTTGAATAACTGGTTGAGACTTCTTGCCAAAACCTCTGCTGCTATGATAAACAATGTTGGAGAAAGAGGATCCCCCTGTTTCAATCCCCTTGATGATCGAAAAAAACCAAAATTCTGCCCATTCATAATCACTGAGTACCAGTTGTTTGATATCAACCTTACCACCATGTCAATAATCCTTTTTGAGAAACCAAAACCCTTAGAACTTTTATGAGAAAGACTCTATCATAGGCCTTAGCCATGTCCATTTTCACCACCACATTATGTAGCTTGTTTCTTCTATTAATATCCCTTATGATCTCCTGAGCTAGAAGAACGTTCTCTGTACTACTTCTCTCATTCACAAAACCTGCTTGATTCTATGAGATAATATTAGGTAGCACTTTTACTAATCTTTCGTGCAACATCCTTGATATGATCTTGTTAATGAAAGTGCAAAGGCTTATAGGTCTCAGATCACCAAAATTTTCAACTACCTCATTTTTAGGAATCAGAACTAGATTCGTGTGAGTTATAAACCTGGGAAGCTCCCGTCCACAAAAAAAAAAAGCTTTCACCATGTTTACAATGTCGCTTTTCACCGTATCCCAACAACTTTGAGAAAATAATTCTGAGAAGCCATCTAGACCATTTGCACTATCCCCATTCAATGCAAACACCACTTCTTTAACCTCTTCTTCAGATGGTAATACTCCCATCTCTTCATTTTGTTCTTTTGTTATCATTTTAGGAATGTTGTCCAGCATTGAATAATCTGTAGGCTCATTAGTCTCTATAAATAGTTCTTTGAACATACTCACTGCCTCTTCTCCAATATTCTGTATGGTGGTTACTGTATCTCCTTGTCTGGTCTTTTTCTCAGAAATCTGCAGCTTTCTCCTTCTCCCATTAACATATGCATGAAAAACTTTGTGTTCTTATCCCCATCTTGAAACCACCTCATCCCTGCTTTTTGCTTCCAATATTCTTCCTCAATGTGCAGGTATTTTTTAAGGTCTGCCTCAGCTTTCTTCAAAGCTTTTCTATTTTCTACTGATGCATTGATCTCTACCTGAACTTCTTTGGTCTTGACTATATCCTCTAAGGTTTCCACCTGTTGAAAAATGTTTCCAAAAATTGTTTTACTCCATTGTACCAAAGTTATCTTCACTCTTTTCATTTTAGTTTGTACCACAGTGAAGGGTGAACCGTTGCTTCCAACTTCCAGATGTCTTCAACTATTTTTTGAAAACTATGGTGTTTAATCCAGAAATTGAGAAATCTAAAAGGCTTGAAAATTTGCTCCTGGATGTACTATAGGTAACATGTAGTGGGGCATGATCTGAACCTTCCCTGATTAGGTGTTGTACTTCTGTATTCTACAATTGATTAATCAATTCATTATTCCCAAAGACTCTGTCCAGTCTTTTGAAAATACAGTCTTGCTCTATTCGGCAATTCCACCAAGTGTAACAGCTTCCTGAGAATTTTATCTCATTCAAGGCACAAGAGTTGATGCATTAGACAAAGTCCTCCACTTCTGTTTGTGAAACATGTAATCCTTCCAAATTCTCTGACTCATCAATAATGGTGTTGAAATCTCCCCCTACCATCCAAGGACAAACTGTATTGTAAGCAATCTCTTCAAGGTCTTTCCACAATTCCAATCTCTCCAGGGCACTACATCTAGCATAGACTGATGTAACCTTGACATGAGCATTGGTGTCTCTATGTTTGAAAGAAACAGTAAGTTGTTGCACTGTGTGAATACAATCCTGCTCCACCCACTTCTCATCCCAAAATAACCAAATTTTAGAAGAACAATTAACTTTGGCATGCTGTTTCCCAAGTTTTCTCCTGTACCCATCAATTCTAAAGGGCTTTGAAAAGGCTCTAAGAGAGAAATATATGAGTAATGACGTTTTCTGTTTAGATCCAGTAGTCTCTCAAAAGAATTTTGAGACTTTACTGACCTAATATTCCAAAACAAAATTTTACTAATCATTGATCAAGAAACAAGGGAATGTTTCTTCTACTCTTTGTATTGACATAGGACATGTCTAGATTGGTGTTCATGTTTGTCCCATATTTTCCTTTTAAGTGTCCTATTTGTCTTGGGGATATATCTCCTTCCCTGTTGATGTGGTGTATATTAGCATACATGCCCTTTTCTTCTTCTGTATCTAACTTTTCTTTAATCTCATGTGGTTTTAGCTTGTCTATCTTAGACGTTAGGAAAATAGTTGGTTCTTTATTTGTCAAAACATCTTCCTTCTCCAGTAAATGTGCTATTTTTCTCCTCCTCCCCCCCTCCTTTTTATTATCAGAGTTTGTTTTTGCCTCCAGTGGTGTGCCATTGTTACCTGTTTCTTGTACAAACGAATTTTCTGAGTTGCAGCTTTGCTCCTAACCTATCTTGGTCTTATTCAGATGAAAATTTGTGGATCCTGTCTCACTTCTTCTGCTTAGTTTTGTTACTATTTTCTACTTTGATGGTTGACTCTCCTTGCCCTCCGCTTCATTCTGTAGGAGTATAATTCGCTTATCATTTGTTCTTTCCTCTTTGTTATCGTCTTTTCCAAAGTGTTTGTCTTCTACTGCTCGAAATTTGTTTTTTGTAGCCACCTCTACTCTATATTCTTCTTGTGTTCTTACATTCCAGACTTGTTCTGGTTTTTTTCTTTGATGATAATAACCCCTTTTGTTCCCATTCCTCGTGGGCTCTGGCACCTTGTTTCTGTAATTTTCCCTTTGCACCTTTTACAAACGCTTGATCATCTTTTACCCCCTTTTCTTCTTTGTTCTCCTGTGCCAACTCTTTCTCCTCTTTCTTTTCTTCTTGTGGGAAAAGTTCTGGGTGAATGACATAGCAGTCTTTCTCATTGTGTCCCTGGAGCCTGCATGTTTTGCAGTATTTTGGAACATAATCGTACTTTATTGTCACCCATTTTTCCATGATTTCACTAGTCTTTCTCCTCATTCCAATGTTAATTCTTTTTGGGAATTCTCCCAAAATATCCACCTCGACCTTTACCCTTGCACAACCAGGCCTTGTTTTATTTTGTGTTGCTAGATCTACTTGTAGAGGTCTTCCAACTAATGTTGCCATATAAAAAATTGTCTCCTTACCAAAACAGTTTAATGGCAATGATGGGAAAGATATCCAGGCTATTGCGGTGGTCGTTTCCTTCTCTGGATCAAATAGTGGATCCCACTTCAGGGTTTTCATTGGATAAGACCAATTATTATGCATGATATAAAATTGAGGTTTTGATAACAGTTTCACATAATCTTCGAGCAGTGAGGCCCTTATCAATATATATATTTTACTCAAAAGCCCTATGTTCACTTCCCTTTTTAAGTCACATTGTTTTGGTATTAATTTCCTCAACTCTTGAATATCCGGCCATCTATAAGAGAATTTCCCAATCACTGCGTATTGTAAGTCCTCATTTATGATCATTTGTTGTACCTCTTCCTCTTCCCATACTAACTTTGGTTCCCCATGGAAATATGTTAAAGGTTTAATATGTAATGTTGTGTTTTTGGTGCTGCGAGAGTGTGTGCATATGATTTTTTATTCTCCTCCAAGAAAACTTGCGTTTGGCCAACCTCAACTAGCGGAGGTTGGCCGGCCCTTTGATGAAAATTTGCATTCGTCACTGCTTTTGATTAGATCTCCAGCACACTCCTTGCTGCTTTCGCGCACGGTGGTTTCATCAGGGGAAGACGGGAAGTTAGTTCCATTTCATAGCTTATTATTTAGCTTTAGCTAAACATATATAGTAGATTACTTTTGGTTTCATTAGCAATGCAATATTCTTGAGACAATAGTTAGAGAGGGAGACTTTCCCATAATCTTTTGGCAGACTTAGGACACAACTCAACACACTGCTACAAATAGAGGTTTTTTCCACGGCAAATCAATGAAAATTTTATGTTATAAAATATGTTTTTACCACTCATTTTTCATCGAATCAACTCAATAGGAAAACGCATGGTGAGAAATAGATTTTCACTAAAATGTTGGGAAACTTCCTAATTTTTCTGTGTGAAAACATTACTATCTCTTATTTTTTCACCGATTTAATCAAAATATCTATAAAAATAGTCATATGAACATTTTTCATTGGGAAATTTCAAAAGAAGAATAGTGATTTTTTAGTACTAGTGATGTATTACAAAGACCTGCTTCGAGACTTGCTGAGTAATGCAAGAGTGTGGCGTATTGTTCTTTTGATAAGGATGTAATGCCACCATCTATCAAGCCCGATGACTAGTCATTACTAAAAAACTGTCAAAAAACGACGGCCAAAAGCGACGGACTGCGTCTCTTTTTTGGTCAAAATCAACGGAAAAGCGACGCAGTTACCTCCGTCGGTTTATAGCTCGACGTTTTTCAAAAAGCGACGGACTGCATCTCTTTTTGATTTTTTCGTTTTAGAATTATTTTTAACAAAAGCGACGGACTCCGTCACTTTATTTTAATTTTAATTTTTTTTTATTTCTAAAAGTCAACGCAGTCCGTCACTTTTCTGGAAATTTTATTTTTGAAAATTTTAAAAAATAAATAAAACCCCAAAAACAACAGACAATACCACGCTGTCCGTCGCTTTTCCTGCACTATTTTTAACACCTGCAAATGCAATTCAATTCAATTATATACTATTTAGCCCAATCAAACACACACAATTATAAACAATCTAAACAAAACATAAAACAACAAACTTAAAATAACATTCAAGAGTATCTAAATCACAAATTAAAGACTTATAAAGTCTTTCAAAATTCGTTTCAAAATTTCCAAAAGTTCATAAATGTCCAGAGATCTAAACTGGGGAGTGACATTTACATAATCATCCTCATCACTCTCGTAGTCGGTGTCATCGGGAGCCGAAGTAGTAGGTCGACGAGCGAGGTTCATCACTTGTTCTTTGATTTGATGAACGGTCTCACTCATGCTTTCTTGTTCAGCAACTCTTCTCCGCTTCGACTCTGCCAGTGCCGATATAAGCTTAGCTATTTGAGCCGACATAGCAGCAATCTGAACACCGTCAAGTGCCTCAGCTTGACGTGACGATCCAATACCTTCTAAACCTGACTGAAGGCGTCTAACATCGTTGCGAGAGCCTAGACCATAGCATCTACCCTTGTGTGTCCCCCCTACCACTTTTTATTTCCAAATCTGAGTGGACACTTCAGGTGTCAATAGGACCGAACTATCTAGATTCTCAGCGACGTACTGATGAAAGTCATTCTGCATATTAAATATAAAAATTTACATCAATATATATACATTTCATAAATATATTCACTATTAAGGATCTGACTCATTTTCTTTCTTCCTGACATGAGTCTTTTTGAAAACCTCTGGTTCAATGGGAGTGAGTCCCAATTCTTTTACCTATAAATAAAAACTGAAATTTCTAACGATATATATGTATCAACTAATTATTTATTTAAAAGTTTGAATTAGAACTTACAATCTCTCGTGCAATTGTTCCAACCGTCTTTGCACCTCCAGTGTGCAACGAGGCACAATTTAAGACTGCCTCTAGCCTTTTTGGCTTGATCTGATATTGCCTTAAACTTGTCTGTGTTTCAATACTGACCCAATTCATCAAAAACATGAGGCAACATCCAACCGGGACGTTCACCACTATCCCGGACTTTCTTTAGCCAGCTAGATAGTCTGGCGGATGCCTTCCTCTCAAAATGTGGTCTCAATGACCAAATTGTACCTCAACTCCCAAGTACACATAGTCTAAAAAAAATTGAATAAAGTTAATTAGATCGATAGTAAAAAAAATAAAGTATACTAAACTTAACTAAAAAATATATACCTTAAAGTTATTAAACATCGCCTGGCGTATACTATTTGAAATCTCACTCCAAGAGTGATAAGCCTATGTATAGAGTCTTCTAACACAGTCTTTTAAAGCCCGGGCAGCATCCTTTGCAGGATGCCACCTGCAAAACACATAATAAATATGTTAGTTCATGAATAATATATTAAAGTATAAGAAATAAATAAAACAAACTAACAAAAGATAACAAAACAAACTTACGAATAGAATCCAATCCGGCTCAATCATGACTCTACCAAGTCTGTCCTTCTGGCAAGGAGCTAGAGCAGGCATCGTATCATCTGGTGTAGAACTAGGGGTAGCTGTAGACGAGGGTGATACATCAAGATGCACAAAACACTGAGTCAATGGAGGCGTATCGGCCATAGCATTTGACTGCTCGCTACTAGAATATCCAATCCTCATGGCAGATAACTGAGGAGATATACTTGTGGAAAATGGAGTACCTACCGATAAAGGTCGTGCTCGACGAATAGCCTGTAAAGGTAGGTCCTCATAGCGTCGTGAAGGCAATTCCTGTGAAGTAGATGAAGCACCGACTGGTCGATGGTAGTTAGGATAATATTGCCAAGGATCCGTCGTACCAAACGGAACAACAAATAAATGAGTATCATGGCTGATGCACTCTAGCGCAAAAGAAATAGATCCTGCAATATCCTCAAGATCTATGGGTCTCCTAGACTTCTTCTTCTTAGCCTGTTTAGTCTGGCTAACTCCAAGATGCTCGCGATGTGTATCACTGTCACCGCCTGATGACATATGTATGCAAATTTACATGTATAATATATATAAAAATCATAAATTAAATAAAATTAGCAAAATACACTTACATGCATATAT